>NC_034601.1:78449722-78455320 GCF_900095145.1 Mus pahari | reverse complement strand
ACACACACACACACACACACACACACACACACACACACACACACACACACGATAAGTGACATCTAGCCCACCAGGTCCTTTGAAGAGCTGAGTGAAATGATGTATAAAGTACTTTGCAGTGGGGTGGCAAGGGAGAGACGCCAGCATGAGCTGGAGAATAGACATAAAGGAGTTTCTGCCTGGAATGGGTGACCTGCATGGAGAGCATTTTCAGTGCATGAAACAAAACAGAAAGAACAAATTTAACAAGTCTGCGAGAAGTGAAAGTGGATGAGAGAGGCAGAGATATGTTCCCTTTGCCTAGGAAGGTGCAAAGACGGGAAGTTAAGATATTAAGTGGATTAGCAACTATCTGGAGCTCTTGTGTACTTGTAGGCCCACCTTGGCTGGGGTATGAGGTGGCCACTAGGTGGGCAGGCATAGGGGGTGTCTACTTGAGTGATTCATCTTCTAGCACAGTAACTAGGTATGTCTGCAGGCCCTGGTCAAGAGGCAAGAGCCCAGAACTTCTCTAGTTTCTTTTCTTTCTTTCCCTTTTAATTCCACATGGATTTCTATTCTTGCTTTTAGTTCACAGAATAATAAATTTATTATGACATATATACTCTACTCATATTCTCCCCCACCCCATTGCCCTCTATTGTCTCCCCTCTCCAGATCGTCCCATATATGTCTCTCTCAATGTCTTGATTGTTTTGGGAGACCACTCATGAACATCATACTAATGACTGGAGATGCCTTAACTCTAGTCGCTACAACTGGGGCTCAGCTAAGCTTCTTATGTATAGCATTATGCTCCACAATAATTTGTGGAATCAAATTACATTCGATATGTGTTTAAACATGAGAGAAAATTACTTTATATGGCTTATAAATAAGCAAAAGGTCCCGACAAAAAGTCTGTGGAGATAAAAATAGTCTAGCCACCAGAACTGAGGGTAAAGGGTTACTTCTTGCACAATGAAGTTGTGTCATTTGGAATTTTTGGAAAGCATCTCAGACTTTCCACTTCCTGAAGATCTTGCTGTTCTAGCACTTTCTCCACATGGTAAAAAGGCATCAGAATAGACTTTGATAAAACAGAATATTTTTAGGCATCGGAATCAGCGAGGTTCTGCCAAATGCCTGGCCTTTGGTATGTGCTGCTGAGCAACGTCAGATGCTTACACGGACACATGCTGACATTTACAAGGCAGGAGGCAGGCGCTGCCAAGTTCAGAAGCATCGTCTTTTTCACCAGGTCCCTGTAACTTCCTCAAGTGCGTCTATGCGTTTATTATTGGCTACTGGAGAAGGGACAAGCAGTAATTGATTTCTGATATAACTCTACCGCAAATGTATCCAAGGATCTTAGAAAGTTCTAGAGGAGGCCTACTGCTTTCTTTCTATAACTGTGACCTTTTGTCTAAATCAATACAAACGAAAAGAAAGCATCACTTTATTATTATTATTATTATTATTATTATTATTATTATTATTATTATTTGCGTCACATAAAACACCACCAGTGATATCTGGAACGTCACTGACTTTTTAAGTGGAGGACATCCACAAAGGGCAATATAAGAAAACAGAGGACGTTGGTGGGTGTCTGTTTCAGTCTGTCTCTTTCTAGACAAATTAAATAGGTAGAAAAAAAAATCCATAAAACTGTGTGGAATAATTTCTGTTTGCAAAAGAGTGTGTATGATGGTTCATTTTGATTGTTAGCAAGACTGGGTCAGGAGAACTCGGGATGGTTTTGAGGTTCACCTTTGGGTATTCCCATACAGATGTTTCCAGGGCAGGTTGACTGGAAGGGAGAGACCCACCCTGTGTGCGGGCAGCACCATCCTATGGGCTGGCACTGGGAGTAAGAGTGGAAAAGGAACAAAGCTGGCTCACCAGCATGCTTCCTCTCTGTGGGTCACTCAAGTTAGAAGCCAGCAGCCTCATGCTTCTGCTGCTACAACTAAACTCACTCCCCTGGGCCTGTCTTTCCTACCAGGAAGAACTACACTTTTAAACTGTAGCTGAAATAAAATCCTTTCTCCTTGAAGTTGTTTTCTGTCAGGTGTTTGATCTTCACAGCAAGTAAAACTAATGACCTCGGTGCTGCTCTGCTAAGGGCAATTCCCATTTCAGTATGTGTGGACCCATGAGCTCTGTGAGGCATTACCACAGAGAGTTACTGCTGGAAATTCTGACGGCCCGTCTTAAAGAGTATGTGGAACCACGTATGTGTATGCACACATACACACACACACACACACACACACACACACATACACGATCACACACACACAATCACACATGCACACACAAACACACACACAAACACACACACACAATCACACACAATCACACATACACACACAAACACACACACACAATCATACACACACAAATACACACACAATCATACACACACAAATACACACACAATCACACACAATCACACACACAATCACACACACAATCACACACACGCAAACACACACACAATCACACATACACACAAAAACACACACAATCACACACACAAACACACATACAATCACACACACAATCACACATGCACATACACAATCACACACACACAATCACACACACACACAATCACACATATACACATACACAACCACACACACACACATGCACCCCCACACATGAAATGATGCCCCTCTCCCCCAAGCATGTGGAAACTAGTCTCTACCCCATATATCAAGACAAGGTCTCTTGCTGACTTGGAGTTTCAGTTAGTTTGGCTAAGGTGGTTGCTCTGTGGAGTGTTGCTGGGATTCCAGATGGGCTGCCATCCTTATCTAGCTTTCATATGGGTTCTGGAAAGCTAAAGTTCTGGTCCCATGTCCTTTACCAGATAAGCCATCTCCCTTATCCATTCAAGGCTAATTTAGTATTTATGAGTTAATGAAATGTGTGTTTTTTTCTTTATGGCCCACATTGCTACAAATTGCACTCTTTCTCCAATAGTATTGAGAATGTTATTCTTTCTACTTCCACTGAGATCATGGGACTTGGGGACAAAAACGGTGCAGATGCTGGAGTGTCTATTCTGGCCAATGGCCAGCACTAAGGGCTCTGGAAAAATTGAGGGGCTTTCTATCTCAGGCTAAAGGACCACCACGAAGCTGTGAAGTCACTGCTGTGAATACAAGACTGTAGAGACACCAACCATGAGTGGAAAAGGGGACCTCACATTACACAGGACTCAGCTGTTCATGCCTACCCTGTGTCTGCAGGCTTCTGCCATGTCTTGCGGTATACACTGATGGGCTATTGCTGGCTATACACGTTACACTGTAATGCCAGCTCCTTCCATATCATAGAGTTTGTTGAGCTGGCCTTCCTTCTCTTCTCTACCTCAGGTGAGGATTTGCGTAGTGACTTTCTGCCTGGAGACGTGTGGCCAGTAAAAGACCTGTTCTCCTGAGATGCTGCCGTCGTCGTCGTCGTCGTCGTGACACCCTGAGGTAATAGCTGGGGAAGTTCTGTCTTGAGGGGATGTCTACAGCAGGACCCTGCAAGTAGCAGGGTGTAATCGAAACATTACGCATGGGATGGAGGAAGACAACATGTGTGTACTTATACTACAGGAGTAATGATTTTTAAAGAAAGAGCTATGGAAGAAGTTTCAACCTTATCATGGGGCATCTCTATGTGTATGAAATATATTGAAAGCCAGGTTTCCATACCTAAACTAAGATGTTTTATAGGGACGTCTTGGTTTGGCAACGTAAAGCTCATTGCAGCCTTGCTTGCCGAGTGTCGGCTGTTAGGTTTCAGAGCTCCCCAGAGTAACGGTGCTGCTCCTGACTACGTAGATTTTCTTTAAGAACAAGTGTTTTGTTTTCTTCGGGGACCAACTAGTCTTTTCCATTGCTCTCATAAAATCCATGGGGACAAAAAAGCAACCTAAGAAAAGAAGGACTTACTTGGGCTCACAGTTTGAAGGTACAGTCTGCCCTGGCAGGGAAGACACGGCTACACAAGTGTACGGTGGCAATGACACAGCCAGGAAGCAGAAAGCCACGATTGCTAGTGCTAAGCTTCTCCTGTCTACTCACCAAGAACCACCCCCGCCCCCGCTCCCAGGGGCGGGTGTCATCCACACACAGAAAACATTCCCATCTCAATTAAATCTTGGTGGAGACATCCTCACATACACCCGGAGGTTTGTTTCCTAGGTGATTATAAGGCTCATCAAATTGACAATAAAGATTAATTGTGATAGTTTCACACAAAGCAGGGATATTACAAATTAGAGTTTTAACTCTTCCATCAGAATCTTTATTTATAACATTTCTTCTGCCAACAAGGCTTCCGGCGGGGGTGGGGTGGGGTGGGGGGGGAAGGAGCAGAACAGATCAGTCCACTCTTCCTAGAGTAATTTATGCGAGAGCACATTTATCTCCCCCCTCCCCATTGATTGCTTTAAGTTTAGCAGAGATGCTTTGAAGAACTAACGTCCAAAATGGTAGCCTCTTCTTTTTCAGGTCAGTTGACATGAGCCATCAGTTTGGGAGTATGTCAACAGCTCTTAGATAAAGGACACCTCAGGACTCTCTTGTGTCATGGACTGGACTAATGTGTGTCTTTATACACTTTAAAGTCTCTGTACATGTGGGACTGGAAGAGCCAGCTGAAGGGTTGTGTAACGGATAGTTTGGGCTCACTTCTATTGTCAAAATTCCCTTTCCTCATTTCTTTGAAATGTAAGGTGAAGCGCTAGTCGCTTACATCAACCTGGAAACACTGTTTGACTTCTCTGAGCCATTGGCTTCCGCTTTTAAAAAATATTATTTTTATTTTATTTATTTACAATCCAGCTGTTACTCTCCCCCCCCCCAGTTTCCCCTCCAACAGTTCCTTATCCCATTCTTCCTCCCCCGCTGTCTCTGTGAGGATGCTTCTCGCCCCAGATCTACCTCCTCCCTGAGCCTCAAGTCTCTCAAGGAATGAGTACATCTTCCACCGAGGCCAGACCAGGCAGTCCTCTGCTGTATGTGTTGGGGACTTTGGGCCGGTGTGTGTATGCTGCCTGGTTGGTGGCTCAGTGTCTGGGAGCTCCCAGGGGTCTGACTTAGTTGAGACTGCTGGTCTTCTGCTTCTTCCAGCTTTCCCCTCATTCAGCCTCAGGAGTCCTTGACTTCAGTTCAATGGTTGGGTGTAAATATCTGTGTCTGTCTCAGTTAGCTGCTGGTTGGTCCTCTCAGAGGACAGTTATGCCAGACTCCCATCTGAAAGCACGTCATAGCATCAGTAATAGTGTCAGGCCTTGGGGCCTCCCCTTGAGATGGATCCCAATTTGGGCCTGTCTCTGGACTGCCTTTTCCTCAGGTTCCTCTCCATTTTTGTCCCTGCAGTTCTTTTAGACAGGAACAATTCTGGGTCAGAAATTTTGACAGTGGGATGGTGTACTGGCTAGTTTTGTGTCAACTTGACACAGCTGGAGTTATCACAGAGAAAGGAGCTTTAGTTGGAGAAATGCCTCCATGAGATCCAGCTGTAAGGCATTTTCTCAATTAGTGATCAAGGGGGGGAGGTCCCCTTGTGGGTGGTGCCATCTTTGGGCTGGTAGTCTTGGGTTCTATAAGA
>NC_034601.1:78445030-78449711 GCF_900095145.1 Mus pahari | reverse complement strand
TTCCCCTCCCCTCCCCTCCTCCCTCTTCCCCTCCCCTCTTCTCCCCTTTCCTTCTCCTCCTCTTCCTTCCCCTCTTTTCTCTGTCCTCTTCTATGTCCCCCCTTTCTTTTCATATTTTGAATTTGAGGTACAGACTCATACTATGATGCCCAAGTTTACCTAGACTTACTAGATAGCCCAGACTGGCATAGAGTTTGTAGCAATCCCTCTGCCTCAGCTTCCTTATTTATAGGCACATAACCCAATGCCTGGGTTCCTCTTATGTTCCTCACACAGCCTCTTGGGTTATTTTCATTGTGATTCCTTGATGGAACATCAGGTAATGTAAACTGGTGTAGAGTCATAGCCTCTTAGCTGTAAGCTATAAGAGTCAGCTCACTTCTGAAGAGCCTGCCTCTCTGAACTGTCTGCAAAGATCACAAGGAAGCAAGAGATTCCATTTGGAGACTGTGTGCTAAAGATCAAGTTCAAGGTTATCAAGGACTTAGCAATATGAGTATCATCTTTCTTCACTGGACTCTTAAACTTTTTGAGATCATCAGGGCTATCTGAGATTTTGTTTGGAATCTTGGCTGTGTGTGCCAAATCTAAAAGATTTGTGCTTAACAAGGTCATCTGAGAAGTTGAGCCTTGAGGCTGCAGTTTGTATCCCCTAAGCCAGAGAAAGGTATTTTAAGTTTCCCCAGTACAGTTCTTGCTCATCAAGATAAGACAATCATAGTATCTATTTGTAAATTCTTATGAGAATTATTGAAATGAAAACCATTTCTGCCCTTAGTACTTCTCAAAGAATTCAGGGCCTTACACAGTCTAGGCAGATAATCTATTACGGTTCTCCACCATAGTGTTTTTGATAGAGGTGTAGACTCACAGTTTTAGGGTTCCAAGGGCTATTAGAGTGTTTGTTATTTAAATTATCGTCCAACAATTAAACTACTACAATATTTATGTTAAGGAGTAGAGCAACCTTGAAGATCCAAATGCCATCCATTAGGGGTGAGCTAAATCGATGTGTCCCTGGCTATATCGACCAAACCGCAAAGGCAGGTCCCACAGCCAGGGTGAGCTGGTCAACAAAAAATGGATTGCATGGCGTTTTGCTTGTTTGTACATTTTGATCTTATTGGTTGTTTGTTTTGATGAGAGAGAGAGAGAGAGAGAGAGAGAGAGAGAGAGAGAGAGAGAGAAAGAGAGAGAGAGAGAGAGAGAATGAGGTTGGATGGGTAGGTAGGTGGTAGGATTCTGGAAGTGCTGGGAGAGGGGAATGAATATGATATCACAATACATTGTACAGATCCCCTGGGAACCCACTCCACACCAGCTGGGGGGGGGCAGGCAAAACCGCAGAACTTCACCTCTCCCTTCTTTCCCAAATCCAGATCCCAGTCTCATCTCCAGCTCTGTGGAACCTATACACAATGCTTCTTGTGTTACTAAGAACACGAGGCCTTGGGGAAAACCAAATACTACTTAGAGCAGCACCTTGCTCAGCCATCATCAGCGAAGTTTCCTCATGCAGTAGATGGTGACAAACATAGAGACCCACAACCAGATATTATACAGAGAGCGAGAGACCTTGAAACATTCAGCCCTACATGGGATATCTCCGTCAAATCTCTCTTCTCAGGGTTAGGCAACCCTGCTGAAGAGGAGGCAAAAAGTGTGTAAGAGCCAGAGGGGGTGCAGGGAAATAAGGTTTCTAAACACCCTGCTGGACTGAAACACAGATCAACTCAGAGACTGAAGCAGTGTGCACAGGGCCTGCACATGCTTGCACTGGTCTGCACTACATGGGGACCTAGCGCTGAAAGGGGAAGTGGGCACATGGCTCTGTCCCTAACCCAATTGATAAAGATCTGAAAATGAAAACTTAGTGTTCTTCAAGGGAGTCTCACAGGGAAACAAACCACTCTTGACTGTAGTCTGCATGCCCAGCAGTAGATGGGAGCCAGAAACAAACTCAGTGACATCTTTCTAGGTTCCTTGTCCCACAATTGTTGTGTTAGGGTTTTTTTTTTAAACTTCTTTTTTTATCATAAGTTTAATCTCTCTCTCTCTCTCTCTCTCTCTCTCTCTCTCTCTCACACACACACACACACACACACACACACACATATTGCCCTACAGGTCCTTTGTGTATATATTATGACTTCCAGTTTAGTGTTTTTATTGAATTTCTGAGTGTGAAAACATGTGGGCCTTTATATCTGTTATACAAAGATCCACATGTTTGCACACTCAGGAATATCTGAGTGTGTATACACACACACACACACACACACACACACACACACACACAGAGCCTTTTCTTGGGCTATTTTCCTTTTGTTTGTCCTAGTATGATACATTAGTTTTTGCTTTATAATATTTTACTGCTTGTTTTTTACGAGAGACAGAAAGGGAGTGGGAAGGTAGGAGGCAGGACCTGAGAGGATTAGGGTGCAGGAAACAATAATTAGAGTATATTATATAAAAATCCATTTCCAATAAAACTGTAGTTATAATTTGACCCACTACAAATACACTGCATAGGGAGATGAGGAAGAGGAGGTGGAAGAGGAGGAAGAGGAGGAGGAGGAACAAGGAGGAAGAGGAGAAGGAAGAGGAGGAGGAGGAGAAGGAGGAAGAGTAGGAGGAGGAAGAGAAAACAAGGGGAAATCTGTTCACCTGCAGACGATAAAAGACAAGCAAAAGAGGAAAGTGTAAAAAAGCATAGAATAATTTGCCTGAATAGCAATTGTTTAGTGGAGCATGTATCTTGGTGGTTTGGGGCAGTATGAATAATTTAGTTGTTCTCCAAGCCTTTGGAGGAAACTGACTAGAGAACGGAAATTCTGTAGTTCTGAGAACAGGGTTGTGTCATTCATTCCCAGCCCTTACAGCCTCTTGCTGACAGTGGAAAGGGGGATAGACTCTTAAGTGCAGGTTAGCTCTGTGGAGTGGATAATTGTGCGTGCTTTCCCAGAGGCTGAAACAACTTTTTCCTATTTTCACTGAAGTGCATGTGCACTGCATTCAGGATCTTCATGATTAGACCTTCCTAAAACTAACAACAGCTTATAGCCACAGCCACAGCCAACAACACAAGCAAGCAGCAGCCAGGACCAGTACGACACGCATATCATGGCTAGTGCGGTCAAGAGCGCCAGCTGCTATTGCAGAGGATACAGGTTTGGTCTCCAGCATCCACAAGATGTCTCACACACATTTGTGAGTCCAGATCTGAGGGTTCTGACAGCCTGTTCTGCCCTCCACAGACAGCAGGCACTCACATGGCGTGTACACAAACACACAGGGTAAACAAAAACGACATAAGACGAAAAGGAATAAATATTTTTAAAAGAAGTTATTTTTGTTTTATGTACATTAGTATTTAACCTACACGTGTGTCTGTTNGCTCCCCTGGGACCAGAGTTACAGGCAGGTGTGGGCTGCCATGTGGGTGCTGGGAACTGAACACAGGTCCAGCTCCAAGAAACAAATCTTTCAAATAACAGATATGACAGCACTTCCTTCTTCTCCTTCTTTCTTCTCCTTCTTTCTTCTCCTTTTTCGGATTTACTTATTTATTAAATGTAGGTACATGGTAGCTGTCTTTCAGACACACCAGAAGAGGGCATCCGATCTGAACTCAGGACCTCCGGAAGAACAGTCAATGCTCTTAACCACTGAGCCATCCTGCCAGCCCCGACCTCACACCTTCTAAAGGCTTTTCCTCTCATCTAATATTTACCCCGCCCCAACCCCCTTATAGTCTGGCTTACTGGGCTGGCCCTCTGTGTTTCGGGGTGTCTGACCCTGGAGCTCCCTCCTCCATTTCTTTGTTTCCTATCAAGAGCGTCATGTCTGCTCTTCAGGGCAGTCAGATGCCTTTTCTCTCAGGGTTTTTGCACCAGCTCTTCATTTCTCTCTGGATTGCCCTCCACATGTCATCACATGAGTAGGTCAAACATTTATTTAGATCAGGCAGAGTTTAATTTCATCTCTCAGAGCGCTCAGTGCGGAAACAGCCCCTCCCTATCAGCACATACTGTAATGAGAAAAAAAAAAAAATAAAGTTTTCTCACCGATGCCTGATTTCCCAGAGCTCAGCACTTTGAAATACTTCCCCCCCCCCCCGACTTCGTTATTTTTCTTCTGTGCAAGTGTGTATAGCTCAGAGGATAACCCTTAGGAGTTGCTCTCTCCCCTGCCTTGTGGGGTTCAGGGCCTGAACTGGGGTCACGAGGTTTCCACACAGCATCTTTGTACTCGGAGCCACCTCCACGGGCCAAGCCTAGCCGCTTTTGTTGGACGGACTCAGGGTTTCAGAATGCCTATGGCACGGCATCATACTTTCTTGTTGTCGGCTAACTTACTCCAAAGAAAGGATTAACCCAGTGCCAAGAACCACTGACTGTGAAGTCAGGTGTCACAAGGCCTTGCTAGATGTGTGGCTATAGGACCAGGAGACCTCCAAAGACCTCAGTTTCTTCCTCTGTAAAGTAAATAGGAGTTGTGGAGATAATTCTTTTTTTTTTTTTTTTATTATTTTCTTTATTTACATTTCAAATGCTATCCTGAAAGTTTCCTATACCCCTCCACCCCACCTCTGCTCCTCTACCCACCCACTCCCACTACTTGGCCCAGGCCTTCCCTTGTGCTGGGTCATATAAAGTTTGCAAGACCAAGGGGCCTCTAT
>NC_034601.1:78391983-78445019 GCF_900095145.1 Mus pahari | reverse complement strand
AGTACCTTCTGTTTCTATTTTGTGGAAAACTTTGAGGAGAGTTGGAATTAGGTCTTCTTTGAAAGTCTGATAGAGAGATAATTCTTAAAACGTGTAAATGTGTCAACAGTGACAAGATACAGTGACCCTCACCCCCATCCAAAGCTGCACGTGAATGTCAGCTCCACTCGATGTAGGGTGTAGGACGAGTATGTTCTTCCGATGACCATTTAGAGGAATTATGTAGGTATGCCATCTAAAGCTTTTATAAGCTTTAGATATTATACATGTATCTACAATACTCTCTTAGTGGTCTCCTCTCCTCTCAGGCCACTCTTCTCAGTGGTCTGTTACCAGGTAACCCTACCAGGGTAATGGTTTTTGACGTGCCCTTACCTCCAGCTTCCTGAAGGTGGCAGTGGTGCTCCAACATTGGAAAAAACCAATCTGCTGTTCTGGAAGGGCAGCTAGGATAAGACTTGAAAGTTACCCATGGGCTTAAATGTCCTTATTATTCTTGCTGAGAAGATGTGGATCGTGATAAGTTGGGCACCTGATCAAATGCAAATGATATCTGATGGAATAGTAAAACGTTCTGCTGTTATTATTCTTTAAGACCTCAGAGAGAAGAGCAAACTCCACAGTAGTTGGAGCGAAGTGGAACTGGCAATGAGGTGACAAAGAGGACAGGCAGCAGGCAGACAGGGTGATCTCTTAGTGTGTTAGAAGCACTGCCCGAAGTTCAGGGTGGAGGTCTCTAAACAGTGGGCAGGCCAGGGTCTCCCCTGCCCCGCATGCATGTTCCGAAGGGTAAATTTTTCGGAAGTAAAGATTCACGCATGCTAGAGTCTATCCGGTCCACACCTACAAATCTTCGTGTCTGCTAGGGGGCTGAGCGCATAGCACTAAGGATCCTAGGAATAGAGTTAGGAGTTATAGTCTTTAGATAAATAGACACACTTCACAATGACCACCAGATGGCAACATTGCACCGTAAAATGCTTGCAGTTGAGTTCATCTCATAAAACTTTTTTTTTCTTCCCCTTTGAGACAAAGATTTTTCTGTGTATCTCTGGCTGTCCTGGATATTGCTGGGTGCTTCAAGATGGTCTTGAACTCAGAGGTCCACCTTTGCCACCCAAGTGCTGGGATTAAAGGCATGCACCACCACCGCCAGGCTTCACCTTATAAGCTTATAAAAAGTACTAAAATCATGCTTACTCCCCTCCCGAGTGTGGGGATCACGCTTAAAGGAGCCATGATTCTGTGTTTGAACGTCCTCATTAATGAAGAACACATGTTGCCAGCAGTGGCTGATTAAGTTAATACTTCAGTTCCTTGAGGCCGACCTGAACATCTAAACTTTGAATTATTCATACTGTGAACGGGTGTGATTTGAAATTATCAGCCAACGAAAACAACTAATCAGAGTGTGAACGGAAGTAAAATATTCTCGTGGTTAGAGTGTATCAGCTGTTATAAAATTGCAAGGCATTTTAAAAAAGTGTTTGGTTCATAATTTAGCTTGCAGTCTAGGAGATAGTCTACAAGCAGCAGACTGTTCAGTGAGGTAGAAACAGGATCCTGCTTCAAAGTTAGCCTCAGCTTTATAACAAAGTTGAGACTCTGGGTTGCAGGAGACCTTATCTCAACAAAACAAAACAAAACAAAACAAAGAGAAAACAGATCTATACATTTTATGACCAATCTGTCTAAGATTGCTTTCAGTACATAATACATGTGAGGTAGAAGAGTTTTGAAGCTTATTGTAAAATAATATCTGTAAACATCGAGCAGAAGCCTCACACATGGGAAGGATTATAATATACAGAGGCTGCTGCTCAGTGTATTAAGAAATAATGAATTCACACAAAAATCCTCTACTGGCACAGGTAGGAAAGGCTGAGGGGTGCATGTTCAGGGGGCAGAGCCCCACTTTTAGGCGTGTGGGGAGGATGTAAGAAATGACCCGAGGTAACTCACTGCCCAGAAAGCGCTCAGCGATGGGCTGTTAACAGTGTCCACTAATGGAGGGGCAGCCCTTGGTCCTGTGAAGGCTCCATGCCACAATGTAGGGGAATGCTAGGGCGGTGAGGCTGGAGTGGGTGGGTGGCTGGGTAGGGGGGCACCCTCATAGACGCAGGGGGATGGGAGATGGGATAGGGGGTTTTCAGAAGGGAAACCGGAAAGGGGGGATAACATTTGAAATGTAAATAAATAAAATATCCAATTAAAAAAACCAAATAAACCACTGTCCAGTGACAGCTCGCACATCTGGTGCAGTAGTGAAGGAATGCTCTGGGAGAGTGTCTACGGGTGCTGACTTACTGTCTCATTCTTCGACAACTTTAGAAATTACAGGGCATTCTGTGTCCTTGGTGACCTGTAGCTTCAAAGCACCATTCACAGGCTACAGAAACGATAGAGGAAAAAGATGGACGTTCTTACAGGGATTGTCCACCTTCTGCGTCACAAGACTCATTTCTTCACCTCCCTTACTGTCCTCCTCCATGTCCGCCCCTGCCCTCTGGTCCTCTTTCCTTCCTAAGCTGGTTTTTGTCTTCTTTCTTATCGAGTGCAACTTCCCTCCCCCTATTCCCTCCCATCTCAGAATCCCTCAAGGTCTCTTGATTCCTGACACGGTGGAGTGAATGTCTGACCTCGATGAAGTCTCTTAGTGGACACCGTTAGATTCCAGCTACCATCAATCAGCCGTCTTCCTTCTTTCCTCCCTGTCTCTGTGCTTTCTTTTCCTGGTATCCTGGGGTCTTATACCTATCCATGTTCTGTTAAATTTGGGTACAAACAATAGACAGAGGTGTCTTACCCCATTTCTTATTTCTTTTTGTGTCCTCCCCACCCTGGCCCAATTACTAGGCTGAATTCTCATTCTGTAGAACTGTAAAATGCGAATGTATTTTAAAGCAGCACTGTCTCATTTCTAGAAGACACAGCACATCGACCCCTCCCAGTATTCACTGCCACTGTGACTGCCCAAGAAGGTCCCAGGGAAGAGAACAAATTTAAGCATAGTTCTGTTTGGGGGCAGAGATACAACGATGGCCAAAGGAAACATTTCGGTCTAAACCTTTCTTTTCCTGTCGTGCTAGGGAAGTTTTTCTTCCACTGTGGGACAGGCACACGTCTCTAGAGGTCACCGAGGTGCCAGAGGGCGGCTCCAGCACTAGAAGCTGCAGAGGGCAGTACCACACCACACATGAGCGTGTAGAAGCACACCCAGGGTGTCATCATCTGCCTTTTTTTTTTTTTCTTAGTGGGTAAGTTACTGGAACATTAAAAAAAAAAAAAAGATTATTTACGGTGAAAACTTGGAGAAGCGATTGCGCCTGGGTTTTCCAGTTCCCTCCTACGGCTGTGCTACAAAGTACCAGGCTGCAGCCTCCTCCTCCTCGGAGGCCCTAAGGAGGCCCTCAGCACAAGTCGCAGCTCTGGCTACCAGCTCGTGTCGAATCCCAGTGTCAGACTGACACAGATTTTGAAATCCAACCTTCGAGATGTTCCTAACCTCCTTTCAAGTTTCTGAAGATATGTTTACCAAATGTCGGCAAGGGAATAATGGTTCTCAGAACTTACGGCAAAGATTGACGGGACGGAGACTCATCCCGACGGGGGCGTGGATGCCACCACTCCACACCAGAGAGGAGGAAAGAGTTCAAGACAGAACCTTTGAGGAACTTGATAATTGCTGTTTTCAGCAAAATGTAACTTTAAACCAGAGGTCAGCAGACTTCCTGGATAGGTCCAGACACTAAATCTTTCTGATTCTATGAGCTTCATGGTCTCTGTCACAGCTACCCAGTTCTTGTACTCTGAAAGCACACCCATTGGCCACACACACACACACACACACACACACACACACACACACACACACACACACACTACAGTCCCTTGAAACAACCTACACATACAGTGGCTCATTTCATAGTTTGCTGGAGTCTGCTTCAACGGAGCCTGATTTTCCATTTTGCCATAGTAGAATTGAACCTTTTCAAAGATAAGTTTCCTCTTTTGTATTTTTAAAAAATTAATCTTTTTGCCTTCTGTACGTGCTCTGACCTTTTCTCTATGTTTTTAAAGAGATAAAACGTTGAGTTGGGCTGAAACAGGAAACCCTATCCCGAGGTTGTCATTGGAGATAGGTCTAGTCATCTTTTTGGCTTAGGTATGCTTCATTTTGTCTTATTTTGTCTCCTGTGGTTCCTCTGGCTTGAGTTCAACCTTAGGAACAAGGGTTGAGACTTGGAGTTGAGCTCACTTTGGAATTGGACCAGCAATGGAGAGGGGCCGATGCTGGCCAGATAACATAAAACAAAGTGTGTGTGCTTGTTGCACAAGCAAGCCGGCATAGGGAGTAAATCCTGCTGTCATTGCACCAGAGGTAAAGTGTAGGCACCTTTTAAAACCGTGACCTGTATGTAACAAAACACAGTTAAGGATTCTCAGAAAAGTGATGTGTTAATAGTCAGGTCTTGTAGGAGGTGATTACAGATGGTGTTCACTGATAGCTACGTGCCAATGTTTAATCCTTGGCTGGTAACAGTTCAGGTTTGAACAATGATGCCGAGTGAGTAAACCTGACCATGAAGATCAAAGAAAAGAGATCGCGAGGGCTCTCTCTCTCTCTTTCTCTTTCTGCCATTCTTATGTTCCAAGTGTATTATGAAACTACGCTTGCCCACTTGGACACCCACGGAGGCCAGAGACTGATGTCTGGCTGTCTTCCCAAATCACTTTCTACCTTGTTATTATTATTACCTTTTAATTTTGAAAAAGGCTTCAGTTTTGGTTTATGTTCATGAGTATGTGTGTGGGTGGGCATGTGTAGATATCAGAAGAATGGCGCTGGGTATCTTGAAGCTGGAGTTGTAGGAGATTGTGGCTCTTCATGGATGCGAGGAATTAAGCTCAGGTCTTCGGCAAGAGCAGATGGAAATCTCAGCCATCTCCTTGCCTCCCCTACCTTAGTTTTTGAGGCGGGGTTTCTCATTCAACCTGATCCTCACCATCAAGTTGATTGGCTGTCCATCAAGCCTTCAGGATCCGCCCACTTCTGCCCTTCATCACGTCAACCATCCAATGGGATCCGAATGCTTGTGAGGCAGGCCCTTCACTCGCTGCCCCCGTGTAGCTTTGGATGAAGATGTTGTTTGAGAGAGATTGACTCGCTAGACTCTTCTCATCCCGTCCAGATGGGATCAGACTCTGGACGAATGAAGCAGCTCTTCTCCAGGATTTTCCTACTCCCCAAATAAACTTCACTCGACAGATTTTGGTCTCCCTTGGATTCTAAGCTTATCTATTTGCCAGACGTTGTAGAGTGAAGCTGAGGTTGGCGAAGGGGACAGTTCTCACAAATCCCTTCAAACTTCAACCGGGAGTTGAATTTACACAGATTGACCTATGGATTACCTACGTTATTTACACTCAAACTATAATAATACCCAACTATAAAATAGACACAAGTCAGTGATTGGTGCTCAGGTCTTGACTAATGATCATTGGAATCTCTGCTTTGTGGAAAATAAAGGCTCTCTGGAGCTGGACCTACACTTTGTTTTCAATTTTCTTGCTAGCTTAGAAGTCTTAACTGTGTGGCTTGGGCTGCAGAAAGAGAAGCAAACGGAGAAGGTTGCCTTATGGGACAGCTTCAGAGAATGTGGCTGCTGAGAGAGAGGTAGGCTTTATGTAGGGGAATTTCCATGGGAACGCACTGGAAAAAGGAACTGAAATGGGAAACGTACACAGGGTCCTTGGGAACTGTCCTGTCTGTGGAAAGCTTGTCAGGTGCAGGACAGAACAGGGGAGTGTTCCTGAGAACGTGCTCAAGGTATTGGGATAAGGTACTTGTTTAGTTATTGTTTGGAACATGATGGAAAGAGGCAAGCACACCCTTCAGCTGACACAAATGGGCTGTGTGTGTGTGTGTGTGTGTGTGCATGTGTGTGTGAGTGTGTTTGTGCACGTGTGTGCGTATGCATGTGTGGGTGTGTGCATGCGTGAGTGTGTGCATGTGTGAGTGTGTGCATGTGTGAGTGTGTGTGTGCATGTGTGAGTGTGTGCACGTGTAAGTGTGTTTGTGCATGTGTGTGTGAGTGTGTGCATGTGTGAGTGTGTGCACGTGTAAGTGTGTTTGTGCATGTGTGTGTGAGTGTGTGCATATGTGTGTGTGCACATGTGTATGTGTGTGTGTGTGTGTGTGTATGTGCTTCACACAAGTCTTCTGAGAAACACTCCTCATTTCCATCCATGTTTGGAAACTTTGGAGTCTATTTTCATGGCACACCCAGACTTCTTTTAGAGGGGGATACTGCTCTTGGGCTGGGTGCACACTGGCCACGTGTCGTCACTGAGTGCTTAAAATGTATCAGTTACAGCTGAGAAACTGAGTTCTTTGCAGAAGTTTACATAGAAAGTTCTGCTCCCATTATCTCATTATCATAGAAAGTACTAGATAAATAGCTCCAGAAGGTGACTGCTTGCTAATTTCTTTCTTTCTTTCTCCTTTCCTTTCTCCCTTTCTTTGTTTTTCTTTCTTTCTTTTCTCTCTCCTTTCTTTTTCTCTCTCTCTCCCTCTTTCTTTCTTTCTTTCTTTCTTTCTTTCTTTCTTTCTTTCTTCCTTTCTCTCTCTCTCTCTCCCTCTCTCCCTCCCTCCCTCCCTCCCTCCCTCCCTTCCTTCCTTCCTTCCTTCCTTCCNTCCCTCCCTCCCTTCCTTCCTTCCTTCCTTCCTTCCTTCCTTCCTTCCTTCCTTCCTTCCTTCCCTTTTTCCTTCTATACCTCTCTCCCTTCCTCCCACAGTCTCTCTCTGTCTGTCTTAAGGCAGGATTTCTTTACATAGACTTTGCTGACTTGGACCTTGCTACACAGATTGTGCTGGCCTCCAGCTTATGGAGATCCGCCACGTCCACCTCTTGGCTCCTGAGAATGTATTCCTTTAGTTAGGACTCCTTCTGTTTTTATCTATAGCATTCTATACTTGGTTTCTTCTAATGTAATTAAACGGATATACAACAATCTCTGGAAACACTTCTTTAATGGTTTGTACTTGAAATGCCTCTTACTAGTCCTTAATGTAGAAAGAATAGGGCTAATTCCACATTCTCCATGGGGCAGAGAGAAAGATCCATGTTATTTATTCCATCTGAGAGGGAAAGTGCACAAGTTTAGCAATACAAAATTCAGGGGAGGGAATTTTTTGGATCATCAACTGGCATTAGAAACAAACATACCTGCATACCCATTGCTGGGCTCAATAATTTACCCCAAAGAGTACCTGTGCATAGCTAACCCAGTCTTAAAAAGTATTATCCCATTAAGAATAGATGGGAGAAAAAGAGTTATATGTTTTTCATCATGTAGGTATACTTTAGGGTTTTCTATTAATGTCAAATTAGCATAGGGATATATAGGAAAATTTTACTAAAGGCAAAATGGCCTAGGGAGTTAACACTGGGGGCATGTGAGCCCCAAGAAGCATCCATGATGTAACTGGCCTTCCTGCCATGGGCACATTTGAACGTAAACATCTGTTTATTGCTATGAGGGTAAGAAATGTCACAACAGCTGAAACACTGTGATCTGTGCTGTTTAATTCCCTAGAACTTGAGCCCTATGGTTTGGGATGATGATTTTGGGCAGTGACCAGCATAAGTAGCTGTCAGTGTAAAGACTCAGCACCCAGGCCTCTCCGTAAGCCTGTGTATTGGAGAGTCAAAGGAACGTTCCTGAAAGGCACACTCAGACGTGAGAGGCAGATGGATGTAAGTGTCCCAGTGGGTATCCACACTTGAAGATACTTAACTTGATGGATTGGAGAAGAAAGTGGGAGAGATGTGTGCACACGAACACCCTGTTCCTTTCCATTCCGGGTTATTTCGTTTCATCCTTACATCATTAGAACACCAGCCCTCAGCAGCGTCGTGCCCTACTCACAAGTTTGCCAACACCTTCTCCAAATCATAGTGATCAACACAGCTAATAGACTTCAGCTGTCCTTTCGGGAGACCTGGCAACAAACGTAACTAAAAGAAAGTCATTAAAAAAGGAAAGGAAAGGAAGGAAGGAAGGAAGGAAGCAAGGAAGGAAAGAAGAGAGACTATTTTATGGCCTAAATGTGGAAATAATACAGACCACCAGCTAAGCTAATAAATAGTTTTGCAAAAAAAGAAAGAGAAAAAGAAAATGTTCAGGTTTACTTCAGTACTATGTACATAAATGACAGGAGGCAAAAGATCACCCTTAAAAGGTCCCGCATTTGCCAACAAACTATTGCTGCTCTGAGAATTGCACCCACAGCAATGGTTTGAATGCTGTTTGAAGGAGCTAAGGGACAATGCTCAAGTCCCCCAGCAAGGCTCCCTAAGCTGCTCTTCTGTGTTGGTTCCTAAGGAGGATCCATCCCTTACCCTTCTGGGATTCTCAGTGTACATCACTGGCTGGACTTTGTTCACCAAAGGAAACTTCAGGGAATTCTGGAAGACCTGGGCTTACAAAACAATGTACAGCTCAGTAAGACTGGCCGTGATGTCAGTCTGAGACGTGAGAGCAACAGGGTGCTATGTGCAGAAAGGCCTGCATCTGCAAGGTTCAGAGAACTTTGAAAGGCAGCACACACCTCCTACAGCTTCCCCATCTATTTCAGTATGGGTTTCCAAGGAGACTGGGGAATCCACAGTGGCACATCTTTCTGTTTTATGTTTTTAAGTCTTTTGTGAAGAAATTAATATCTGAAAAGAAATACAAGCAGACCATTATTTCCACATCTCAATATATATATCTATATAAAAATATCAATATATATAATATAAATATGTTATACATATGCATTTTACACACACACACACACACATATATATATATGGAAATATATATATATATATATATATATATATATATATGGAAGTAGGTTTTTTTGAAATCTTGTTTTCTTGGGCTCTGGCCTCAAAACCCCAAAAACCTTTAATGGTAAATATGGGGACCTTTTTTCTCTTTTATTAACTATTTTGCAGTGAAATAATTGTCTCCCTTTACATTTTCGTCATGAGAAGATGGTTTATAAAATCAGTCCCTCTGCTTTACATACAGAAGATGATGAAGAAGTCTTCAGACTTAGAAGGCAAATACTGACACATTCACGAATGCCAGAATATCAATAAGTGGGAATAAATATCAGAATATCAATAAGTGGGAATAAATACCAGAATATCAATAAACGGGAATAAACATGCCAGTTTTAAAAATGCGCTTCTGTGTTCTTGTCTGTAAACGTGTATTGGAGGCCAAAGATCAACGCCGATGTCTTTCTCAGTTGTTCTTCATTTATTTATGAAATCTTAAAAATTATTTTTAAGCCAGGGTTGCTCAGTCAGTGTTCTCTTGCTAGGAAGAGACATCGTGAGCAAGGTGGCGTTTATAAAGGAAGGCATTTAATGGGAGGCTTGCTTACAGGGTTAGTAGCTTAGTCTATTATCACCATGCCAAGGACTGAGGAGACATGCAGACGGACACGGCATTGGAGAAGTAGCTGAGCGTTCTATACCCTGATTCACAGGCAGCAAGGAGGGAGACACTGGTTCTGGCTTGAACTTTTGAAACCTAAAGGCCCACCCCTGGCCACAGACTTCCTCCAACAAGGCAGCCCTTTTTGCAACAAGGACGCACCTTCTAACTATCCTTAGTTCACCAGCTGGGGACTAAGCATGGAAGTATATGAGTCTATGGGGGCCCCTCTCACCGAAGCCACCACAGTCTCGCTCATAACCCAGAGCTCACCCACTGGCTAGACTGGCTGACTGACCTGACACAGGAATTCCCTTGCTTCTGCCTCCCCAGTGCTGGTACAGCAAGATTTTTACAGGCATGCGGGGGATTTGAACTCAGATCCTCATACTTGTACAACAAGTGTTTTATTAGCTGAGCCTTCTCCTCAGTCCCGGAAACCTGACAACTATGAGACTCCTGCTGGGAGTGGTATAGCTCTTATTCTCCCTTCATTTTAATCTGGGATTATCTGCTTTTGTCTTTAAAATGAGGAGATCTACTGTGACCCGTGAACAGGTCAAGCCAGGTTGTCTGCTGAAGGAAAATTCCATAACAACCCAGAATAATCTTTACCCTGCATTCACTGGCCTAGACTATGGGAATTTCCCGTGACTGTGCCTTGTGCTTGTGCTATAATGTGTTGTATGAGGGATCTATCTGCAGATCTAGTTAACTTTCTAAATCAGTCCAGAAATGACTGAACTAAGACAGGAAAATGTTCCAGCTGGGCTTTACTTGAGCACACATCTATTTTAATGTAGAAGGTCAAGAGGTTCGAAGTAGAGGCAGTTGAAGATCTGAAGGAGTTGGCTATTCTTCCTGGCTTAGAGTGAGATGGGGCTTTGTGGTAAGAAATTTGAGTGTCCTCTGTTGGCTGAGAATAGCCTCTGGATCCTAATTCCGAAGGAAATGGGTGCTTTGACCCTGCATCCTGCAAAGAAAACCAATGGACACAGTTTTTTTACTCCTTCACAGGCTTCAGATCCAAACTGACACCTGATTTCACTCTGGTCGCTATACTTGGCCCTAGTGGTAACAGCAGAGTTGCCAGCCTCACAGGGATAGACTCGTGACTTAGGGAACTGTGTGGGAGAAACGAATCTGTCCTATGTTAAGGTACGGAGTTGGCAGTGGTTCATCCAAAACACTAGATAACTAGCGGCTTCTGAAGAGCTTGCTCTCTTCCCTGGTGTGGAATCTGGACGCTGTCATGAGCTCACGCCCACATCAGCCTGCATGGGCAGAGCTGAGGAACTCTGGTCACAACGGGTCAGTCTCCAGAAGCCAGGCCTCCTATGCAACCCACGTTTGATTTGCAGCAGTAGCTCATGGACACAGAGTTTATCTTTCTCATCAGCCACCTCACTTCTGGAGTCTAAGTCATGCTGAGCACATGTACCATTCGTTCGTTCCTTTTAGAAGGCTGATTGTGACCATTTTTAGTACACGGAGCTGTTCTCTGCCTCCTGATAAAAGCCTATTTCCACAAGACACTCACATTCTACAGTGCTTCTGCTTCTATACAGCTTCTCTCTCTGCCGTTGCCATTACCCACGGTCAACTGCTTCCAAAAATAATATTCTAAAATTCTACAAACAACCCATCACTTTTAAGCTGTGTGCTGTCTACATAGCACTTTGAAGTCACACACTGTCCTCCTTTGTCCCACCAGGATTGTGAATCATATTTCTGTCCAGTGAATCCAACATTAACTCTGCTACCTTCCCATTAGCCACTTAGTATGTGTCTGTGCTATCAGATTGTCGGGTTTTGTGATACTACAGTAACTGCACTCTGGTAATCCTGATTTCACTTAATAGTGGATCCAAAGAATAAGAGTAAAGCTGTGGAAAACTTGTATATTCCAAAGAGAAGTCAGAGCTCCATATCATTAAGTCAAAAGATGTACGTTTTTTGACTTAATAAGAGGAAAACTTATGTCCGAAGGTTGTTAAAATTTATGGTACTATTGGTAATCTCATATGATACCTAATTTACAAATTTATCTTTATAATGGGTGTATATGTGTAGAAGAAAAAAAAAAACCCTTCCATAGTATTTATAGAGTTCAGCAATATCTGTGTTCTCAGATGTCCACCGGGCATCTTGGAAGCTATTCCTCAAGAGTAAAGAGATGTGTCACAGAGCTTTGTGGCGCTGTGGCATGGCTGTGGTCAGGAATACTATACAGGAATTCCACATGGAATTCCTCCTTGCTTCTCCAGTTGAAGTGGCAACCCAATCACAACACTTTATGATGAGGATCTTGGGGTGAATTCTAACCTAACTTTTTTTTTTTTTTTTTTTTTTGCCGTTGTAAATACAGCTGCAAATTTTAAATATGCGAGAAATAAATATGTGGTCTTGCCAAGCTTCTGATTATGGTCAACAGCAGACGTGCTGTGGTGGATGACAGAAGTAAGAACTGCAGATGAAAACATCCCCGTGGCGATCTTATGCTGTCATCGTTTGAGCACACGTTTCTAAATATAAGCAATGTGTCCCCACACGTGAGTCTCAATGATCGTCAATGAACTTGGGAGGCCCTTTCACAATCTTGCGTCTCTTGTTCAGGCAGCTACAACCTATTTTGTTCTCTGAAATGAACAGGCAGTCTGTGAAGCAGAGCCAAGTGTGAATGTTCAACCTTAAATGATGCCACAGACAAATGTGAGGGACCTTGGCTTTGCACATCCAAGGTTCCATACATTTAGGATATTAAATGTTAATATCTTTGTCCTCATACATGTAACCATATATTCTCAGCATGTAAGTCTCCAATTTTATATCTTAGACCCTTAGTATATATCAGAGAGCCAGATATCAAACAAACACTTAAATTTAGAATAAACTAGATATGACAGTGCCCCTATGCCCATATACAAGAATTACTTTTCCTATTTCTTAATGATGAGGGTAGACACAAAGAGATAAAGGTTCCATGGGCCATGGTTATGTACAGTGGGTAGGATTAGAAGTATCCTGGACCCCACAGGCAGTAGGAAGGGAGGTCCCACCATCCTCAATTTAGCCTTTGTCAAAGGACAGAGGGCAGAGAGCCTGTGCACTTGGGAAAAGCTGTGATGCACTTCCAGGTGCAAAGCAATGTTGATTTAAGATTTCAGGAAGGACACACCTACTCAGACACCTGGATAAACCTCAGCTGGATGTCACCACCTCTTTTTTTTTTTTTTTTTTAAAGATATTTACATTTCAAATGCTATCCCCAAAGTTCCCAATACCCTCCCCCCACCCTGCTCCTGTACCCACCCACTCCCACTTCTTGGCCTTGGCATTCCCCTGTACTGAGGCATATAAAGTTTGCAAGACCAAGGGGCCTCTCTTCCCAATGATGGCCGACTAGGTCATCTTCTGCTACATATGCAGCTAGAGACACCACTTCTTTATGGGCCACCAGCTCTTGACAATTCTTGGGAGAGCCCGGGTCGTACTGCGATGACAGTCCATAGCTTCCCTGAGCAGCTGCAGGTTGGTTCTGCTGACGATGGGATTTTCTAAGCCAGGTGTGGATTTTATTTTGATTTTCATCAGTCTCATAAAACCTCAGATTTAAGGGACATTTAAGGACACGGAAGGCACTAGGAGCATCATTCCTGAAATGGGATGTCTGTGCTGGCAATGGGAGTCTTTGTCACATGCTTGGGACGGCATAATTATAATACAGACTATGCCGCCTTTTCAGGAATTGAGAATTCATTTACAGATCTGGTACCATCGCATAGTTTCTGAGTGACCTCAGGTTGCTTAATTTCTCTAAGCTTCAATTTTTACAGAAACGAGACATCATGCACTAAATATGGATTTCTGTCAGGGATTTCCCATTCCTTGTTGATGGTATTTCTTTCAGTTTGGAGGGATCTCTCTCTTCCTTTGTTAGCTTAAGGCTTGTGACACATCCTGCATTCAGGGAGCGATAACTCACCTGGCGAGTATAAGCATGTGTGTTAGTGTCACCCGGCCTCTGCACTTTCCACTGGGAGCGAGCGATAGAGCATTTTATGTGTTTGAAATTCTATGAATGTATATGATGCGTTTCATTTGCAGTCCTCACCAACCCTTATTGTCCCTCCCACCCCTCGCTGTGCTGAAATGTCTCTTTTCTTTCTAACAAGTCTCAAGCTGGGAAGCTTCCTATGGGAAACAGAATTTTTTTTTTTTTTTTTTTTCTGCTGGAATGGTCAGGGAAGGCCCACCTCTTTCTTCAGAAGTGCCTCCCTGTCTGTTGTACTGAGTAAGTTCCAAGGCAAATTCACAACCTTCCAAGGTTTGACTGACTTGTCATTTGCTCCTGTCAGAACACAAAGAAACCCACAGCCAGTTTGGGCACCATAGTGAGAGTCTACCTTTCCCCCTGCTTCTTTTTTCTTTAACTTATTATTGACTCTTTGTGTTTTCACATCCTGCACCTCAGTCCCACTCATTTCTCACCCTCTCATATCTGCTTTCTGCCCTTTCAACCTCCTTCTCAAATAAAACAAAAAAGAAAAAGAAAAAAAATAATAAAGCAAAGCAAACCACCAACATCATTATCATCATCATCAACAACAACAACAACAATCCATCTTGGCCACCATGAAAGCTGCTGAGTATGTATCACAGTGTGTCACACAGCATTCTCTTTCGCACAAACAGATTTCTTAGCAAATGTTCATTGCAATGAGTCATTGATCTGGTTCGAGGCCTCTGGCTTCTGCTACACTGTCAACACTGGATCCTCACCAGGACTCATGGAGATCCTACAACGTTGGTTGTGCAGGACCAGCCTCTTCATGTGCTCCAGCAGTCCAGATGTAGAGGAGGGAAGGTGGTGAGTAACAGCCTGATATGAGGATCCTGTCCTGCCCCCCGAGGCCATGATAATGTTCCAGCCAAGACAGCTGCCAAGGGCCATGTCTAGGTCTGAGTCAATGTCCATGATCTATGTTATCACCGAAGGCTTTGCGGATGCTTCTAGTCTAAGCTGCTGTCTGGGGCCATGCTAATATCCAAGGGCTGCACAATGTCCTGCCCCTCCCTGGGTACAGCACTCTGGAGAGCAGCCCCTGCATCTCACCTGGACACCACAATAGATCTGGCCTTGGTGGTGTGGGTTCAGGAGAGGTAGCCCAAAAAGTGTCAGGAGAGGAGAGCCCATCTCCTTTGCCAGAGGTCTCAGATAGGAGAGCTGGCCCTTCCCCTTCCCTGGGCTGAACATCTCAGCTTCTACCCAAATCCAGACTCAGGGCTCTGAGTTGGCCCAACCCAACATCTACCCCATCTATTTACTGCTGGAGCACATGAAGAGAACATTCGGTTTCTTTTTCTCTTCTGTCTCTCCATTACATATTTTCCCATCACAGAGGCAGGCAGGTCTCCGGACGTCTACCCGACGCACCATGTGGTAGCAGGTTGACCTCTCAAGACTCCATGTCTTCAATAAAATAAACTCATGGCTATTAATACACTGAAGGCTTCTTCTTCTTCTTCTTCTTCTTCTTCTTTTTTTTTTTGCTGTTACATAGAAACTGGGTAACTCATGTCTTTGGGTAGATTTGGCGAGGTTTTATATTCAGCTTTAGCCCTATGTCACACTGATGTATGTACCTTCTCTGGCCTGGGCTAAGAGATGACATTTTGCCCTCTGCTTTGCTTCCTATGGATTTATTAGTTAGATATCCCAGCAATGGTATCCTTCACTATTCCCTGTGTCCTAGACCTTAGCAGGAAGTCTTTCCTGAGATTTTGATTCCCTTGAAGAGTTACTGCAAGCTAGGGAGTCAGGGCAAGCTTGGATTATGCCATGGCTTTCTTAGTCCCTTGGCTACTGGTGAACATGCGTGTGTACGTTCTTGGCACTGCCCTAGAGCTTGACAGAAGCTTATGTGCTATGAAGCCCCTGAACCTTCAAGGCAGATTCATAAACTTTCAAAGCTACTGATGAGGTGCTGTCAGTACTTGCTTCTCTCAGGATTTCCCCAGTGATAACTACAACCTTTGCAAGGCAGCTTCAAGTTCCTATGAAGTCAGTGTATAAAAGTGATGTGTGTGTGTGTGTGTGTGTGTGTGTGTGTGTACTTTGAGGTTACTTCCAGAGAGGAATTCTTCCTGGTTAGAGTGCCATGCCTGTTACTTTAGGAAGAAGCAAAGAGACTTTAGCAGTATGCTGAATGTTTCCAGACCCTCCAGAAGAACATCAGTGAAAAGACCTGCATGTAGACACTCTTTACTGTGTCTTAGTTCAGTGGAGACAAACCGTGCACACTTGGTTCTAACGCTTGACTCTGCCTGGATGCCTTTCAAGCACGGTCCAGGGGATGGCCGCTGAATGAATGACCTCTCCTGTGTGGTGGCCTCTCCTTGGGAGTTGTGACATGGATCCTTTCAAGAGGAGAATAGCAGGATTGTGACCTAGCAGCTTGAGACGTTGAAGCACAGCATCACCATCTGCTTGCTTCTATTTTGTGTTCTAACCCCCCCAGAAGAGTATGTAGAACAGAAAAATGGCATTTGGATTTTATAAAGCACAACAGATCAAGTCCTTCTTGTGGTTTCACCCTGGAGTCTGGCACGGAGAGTCTCTCTAATAGATATTTTTCAAAAACCGTTAGGCTCACCAGAACTCAAGCTGGCTCATGACATTTGGACGGGATCCATTGTTTCAAAGCTAATGCTTTCTACCCCCCAGTGGTCTCTGGTCCTTGATCCTGTATTCTACATCATGGATTTAGGAAAACACAAGTTATTTGTCCACTGAAGACATACTTAGAGTTCTATGTTCACAGATGTCCACGTAGGCACAGCCCCTTGAATAGAAATTGGAAGCACAGTACATGCATAGATACCCTTTAAGGAGGCCCTGTGATATTTATAATATCTGATTTCTGCCATCTCCTCTTTTTGAGCTTTGCTGGTCGTTTCTTCACAATACATTATTTTCACAAGTGGCCTAGATAAAGTCTAGATAAATAGGTTAAAACAATAATTATTAAAACTGGATTTTATTTAGGAGACTTTCACATCTTTTTTTTTTTTTTTTTCCAAGACAGGGTTTCTCTGTGGCCCTGGTTGTCCTAGAACTCACTATTTAAACCAGGAGGGACTTGAACCCAGAGATCTGCCTGCCTCTGCCTTCCAAGTACTAGGGTTAAAGGCGTGTGTCTCCTAGCTCCTGGCAACTTTTTATGGTTAATGTTTGTTGATTGTGGAGTATGTTTACATAGTTAATTAGTAAAAGCATTATTATTTCACTAGGGTTGTGTATTAGTTTCTTATTGCTGCTGTAACAAATTGTCACACATATACCATTAAATGTAGCACAGATTTATTATTGCCTCATTCTGGAGGTCAGGGCTCTGGGATGGTCTCACTGGTCACAATGACAGTGTTCACACAGCCTCTTCTGGAGTGCCCAGAGGTGGAACTTTTCTCCAGTTCCTTTGGGCTTAGGGCTCAGAGTGAAGTGGAAATGTAAGGGTTCTTTGAAAAGTCAGTTGGACAGTGTTTTGCTGGGGCAAACACATGAAGGAGTGTTTTGTTAAGATGAACACAGATGTAGAAGCCTGAGGCAGACTCATGAAGGAATGTTTCACTGAAGCAGATACAGGGGAAAGGATGTTCTGCTAAAGCAAGCACATAAAAGGTTGCTTGATGAAAGTTTCCTTGCTAACAACATGCATGTATTGGTCTGCCTTACTCTGTGTAGAGCCAATTTGTCAGGACTCCATAAAAGAAATGTACCAAAAAAAAAAAAAAAAAAAAAAATCAGGTTCCACAGACTCTGGCTGGTTGATGTCTTCTTCTGGTGCGTCTGAAGTCAGTTGCAGTGTACCTATGTATAATAATAAGTAAGCCTAAAAAAAAAAAAAAAAAAAACCAAAAAAAACCTTCTGGAGGTGGGCTGCAGTTTCTTGCCACTTCCAAGGACTCGGGCTGATTGGATGCACATGCTAAGACAAGACCTTTGCTGAGGCAAGGCACGTGGAGGACACTTGATGTTTGAAGGGTATCAATAGGACTTGACGAAGTGACAGAGAGCGTGGCTTGCTGGTCCAGCTAGCTGTGCAACATTTATGGATCCTTCGTCTCTGCTGACTATTGCTTTCCTGAGAGAGGCACAGCTGAGGACTTCTGCTGATGTTCCTGTTGGCCCTGGTCCCTGCTGTTGCTGCTGTCCCTCCCGCTGACTTGTGCTAAGGCTGAGGCCTGGCTGTCTCTGCTAGGTTGTGTCACTGCTGTTGCTAACTTGACTCCACTGACCTGGGTTGTGAGTGGATCGAGATGCCGCTGCCTGCTGACCTATGAACTGAGCTGCCCATTTCCAGACAACACGGATGGGAGTTGCTCTGAAGAACCTTTCTAAACAGGTCCATTTTCTCCTGTATCCTTTCCTGCCCACAACCTCTGGTGGGTGGTGGGGCTACAAGGGAGGTTAAATCATTTAAGAACCATCATTCAAAATAAGGGTTGAAAAAAAAATTAAAGTTACAACTGAGTCGCTCCACTCTGAAAACTCAGGAAATTCTCATCTATTTCAAGATTGAAACAAATCTCGTCTGCAAAGCTCACCTGCCATCAGACTTAGTATGTTTACAAATTCTAGAGTTGATGGGTGTGAAGTGTCTTTGTGAGGAAGATTCCGGTTATTTTCCTCACTATAGGCGTTTTCAGAACAATTCCCACATCTACACCATTCCCTGCATCATCAGGAATTATCTAGCAGTCACTGCTAGAGGGTTAGTTGGTCCCTAATTGGGATCTAACCCATTTCCTAACCAGGAAACAATGCAGTGGGCTTTTTCACTCTCTCACAGCCACAACAAGGGCTTGTCCTCATGTCCTGCTTTCCTTACCAAGACAGGCTCTGTCCCCTCAGCCTGTAAGCCAACATGAACCCATTCTCTTCTGGTAACCTCTTGTCACAAGTTGCCATGGAAATAGCAGTGAATACTGTACCGGCTGGTTTTGTGTGTCAACTTGACACAAGCTGCAGTTATCACAGAGAAAGGAGCCTCCCTTGAGGAAATGCCTCCCTCCATGAGATCCAGCTGAATTAGTGATCAAGGGAGGAGGTCCCATTGTGGGTGGTGCCATTCCTGGGCTGATAGTCTTGGGTTCTATAAGAAAGCAAGCTGAGCAAGCCAGGGAAAGCAAGCCAGTAGTAATATCCCTCNATGGCCTCTGCATCAGCTCCTGCTTCCTGACCTGCTTGAGTTCCAGTCCTGCATCCTTTGGTAATCAGGAGCAATGTGGAAGTGTGAGCTGAGTAAATCCTTTCCTCCCCAACTGCTTCTTGCTTATGATGTTTATGCAAGAATAGAAACCCTGTCGAAGACAAATCCACTGAGGCTGTTGAGCAGAATTGCATTAGAGGCCAGGAGTGGGGACTCTCCTCTCATAGTAACTGGATGCAGGGGGTGAGAAACCAATGAGAGCTAGCACAGTCCCTGCCTTGTTCCTTGTTTGCGATCTGGGGGCACCTATTGAGTGTATATGGGAGAAGGCAGTAGAGAGGGACACACCACTCAGAGCCCACATTTCCTCCGTGTGGTTCTTCCTCCCTGCGGTTTTGCCCACACCCTTCCGGGTTGGAAACCAGCCTTGCTGCTTACCAATCTTCCATCCTCACTTCCCCCTCTGCCTTATTTATTTATTTATTTATTTATTTATTTATTTATTTATTTATTTATTTGATGTCATCTCTCAATAAGCTACGGCATGGAAGTTCTATCTTAGGTTCTGCATCTAAACTGAGATGTGGCTAGAAAGCACAATTAATTTTCATTCCACGAAGCCTCTGTGCACTGCAAGTTGGCTTGAGTAACAGCCAGGTGATCGATTATTCAATAGAGAATGACCAGAAATCATTTTCTTGATCAATTTCTTTCTCTACTGAGTGTACATAAAGAAACTTGAAAAAAAAACTTGAAGGAATTAATCTTAAAAGGCAATATGTGTAGCAAAGATGTTGATCTGTAGAAAGCCAGGCAGGACACGAATGCAGAGAGACATAATAAACTAAAATATTTAGGGCAATTCTTTTGGAATAACTGTAATTTTTCACAAAACATTTTTTCCTTCTTATGAGATTTTCTGCCGCTCTCTTGTTATCACCAGGAACTATAAAAAGACTCAACTATACTGTCTATTTTTTTTTAAAGTTAATCTTTATTTGTAATTGCAAATAAGACTCATGTTCTATTTTAAAGTTGTCAGGAAGTAAACAAGTTTGCCCCCTTCACTTCCATTAAGGTCCTAGTGTCTAGCAATGTGACTATGTAGAAGTCTACTTAGGGCTTGAATGTTACCATTTTTATTTATCTGTATGGTTATAAAATGTCTAATTTGTGCATTACATTTTGTCTAAATGGACTAAATCTTATAAACAAAGCTTTAATTTATAGAGAATTGTGTAAGGCAGAGGTTCTGGCAGGTTAAAAGTTGTCTGGCCATGACCTTTGAACAGGGTTTTGTTTATAGCCATAACTGGAGAAAAACAAAATGAGAGAAAATTAATAAACATATTAATAGCTTCCAGCAGATATTAACATGCAGAGCCAGAGGGCTTGGATACAAGGGTGACTATCTGGTCCCTCTTGGATGGTTCCTTGATATACCTGGTCATCGGCAAGCGTATACTCAGCTTTTCTCCTCTGAGAACAAAGGCGACCTTTTATATGTGCCATCTTCAGTGGGATACTGGTACCAGTTAGTCTGCTGCACGATGTTCAGCATTTTTGAATAAATTCTTCCCTAACCACGAAGTTACAGTGCTTTAATAAGTAGCAGGCTCAGAGCAGAAGAGACACTTGGAGAAAGGCAGGACTGCTCACATACGAGAAGGCTGCAAAGAAACTTAAGATTGTCTAAATCAGTGGCCCTCAACCTGTGAGTTGTGACCCCTTTGAGGGTTGAATGACCCCTTCACAGGATCACCAACGATCTTCGGAAAACACATGTATTTATAGTACAACCTATTAAAATAGCAAAATTATAGTTATAAAGTAGCAACGAAAACAATTTTTGTGGTTGGGGGTCAGCACAACATGAGGAGATGTATTAAAGGCTCACAGCATCAGGAATGTTGAGAACCACTTAACACTAAACGTTCAAAATCATTTTGATGCCTCCTTGTGGGATCGCGTCTCTTAGTACTTTCCGAAGCTATACCTGTGAAGTCTCAACACTGGTTGCCTAAATATGATCTGAACAAGGACAACAGTCATAGACATGCCAGGGTGGATGGGGGAAAACCTGGGACGCCTCATCCCCACACGAAGAACTACAGGCAACCGAAGGATACCGAGGGTGGGGAAAGCCTCCCTTGGGAAGAGGCATGCTGATTGGTTATCCAGAGCCAGATGATGATCCCTGAAAACAAACTCTCAAGAAACAGTATATAGACTGAGCAGGTTGTGGTTTCACTTCTGAGAATGTGTGTGTGTGCACACGTGAGTGCGTGTGCATGTGTGTGTGCATGTAACAACAATTAATAAAAAAAGAGGCCACGAATTTGAAAAAAGTGGTATATATGGGATGTGCTTTGGAAGGGGGGGGAAGGGAAAGAACAAATTATGTAATTATATTATAATTTCAAAATAAAAGGTAAAAATAAATAAAAAAAACATAAGAAAATCGGGGACTAGAGAGACGGCTCAGCGGGGACTGAATTCTCTTCCAGACATCCTCAGTTCAAATCCCACAACTACATGGTGGCTCACAACCATCTGTAATGAGATCTGATGCCCTCTTCCAGTGTGACTGAAGACAGCTACAGTGCACTTATATATAATAAATAAATCTTAAAAAAAAACATAAGAAAATCATCCTGAGCTTGCACTACATTCCAGGCAGTATGATATCAAAGACCTTCTTAGAAACAGCGCCTCGTGGGTAAAGAGGGTGAAGCCTTAAAGTTGCAGAGAATGGAGTTCAACTCTGTAGCTAGAATTCTTGTCCTTCCCCTTTAGCAAGGCCTCCTTGGAGCTCTGCCATGGAGACAGGAGACAGACTAACTCAGGTGGGGCTTCTGACTCCGGGTTAGTGACTCACTCAGGAGATGGCTGGCTGAGTTGCACACACGCAGTACACATAGACTAATTGTTATCAGAGCGCTAGACTGGAGTCTGCCAGGCCTCCAGAGTCTTGGAGATACAGAAACCTTGGACATAAGGAGTTGAACTTCTTGCCCTGCCTCTCCTGGAGGCTACCCCTCCTAGGCACAGCACAAGAATGAGACCTGTGTCCCTGCACTGGTATACATGGAAATGGAAATGGTTTTTACTCTTTAAGTGCACACAGCTCGTTCAGAAAGTTTTCAGGAGACCCTTTGAACAATTAATCCACTTTACATAAGCGACTCAGGTGTTTTTCTTTGTAATTCTGTCGTCTGTTCATTCAGCATTTTTCTGTACCTTTTGTAAGGTTTCTATTCATGCTGTCTTGGGTCTTCATTGGCTTAGGATTGCTTAGCTCATCAGACAGTCTGAGACCATAGCATAGCATTTCCTACTTAAAAGATTTTTATTTTTGTTTACTAGAAAGCATCCTGGAATTTTCTTTTTTACTCTACTTTTTGGGAAACTCCATATATGAATATGATATGTCTCTGTCAGATTACCTTCCCACTCCCTCCAGCTTTCCCTAACACCCCAATGTATCCTCCACCTCTCTCAACTCCTCCTCTCTCTTAATATCAATATTTTTCACTCCTTCCCTCTTCCTTCTTCTGTCTCTGACTTCTGTTCTACTCCACTTTTTGGTCTTTTCCTTTGACACCCCCCCTCCCCAAAGCAATGGGAACTCAGTTTTTGCCATGTTTTATGAAAGAACTTTTGGAAGCTAGTCTTTGTCACTTACAGACATGTCTATTTATATGTCTAGCGAGCAAACTAAAGAAATAAGATGCATTTTCTTTCAGCAATAAGTAGAATTTTAATTTTGAGTGATCAAATGCCTCAAATTTGCGCGTGGGCATGTACCTATGTGGTAGTTAAGTGTGATCTACTTTGTGGATTAAATCTGGTGTGACCATAGGCAATTCACTTAGCCTTTCTTTGCCTCAGTTTTCTCAGCTGTAAAATGGAAGTAGGCATCAAGGTCGATCCGACATGATTTTAGGGAGGATCGGTTCAGGTTAGTATATACAATGCATCAAAACAATGCAGGCTCAGCATAAGTAGAATATAAGTGTTTGCTCTTACATAGCAGTTAAAAGGATCAATCTCACTGTAGACTCTCACACGCCCACTCTGTGATCTAGATCAACACTCTCTAGTACAAAATAAGGCAAATTGTGTGCTCCCTTTAAACATTTCTAATAGTTATATTTCAAAGTGTAAAGAACTAAATTTTAATGATGTATTTTAACTTAGGCTACTATATAAAAAAAAATCCCAGGATTCAGTCAGTATAAAGCTATTGACAAACAATTTTAAACAGTTGTTATCATACCGTCTCAGGATGTGGGCATATGTCATACTGACAGTTCATACTGACCATCCTTAGTGGCTCAATACAGTATCATCCTGATGGATGGAATACCTGGTGTTGCAGAGATAGACCATAAAATGTTAAGGCTAATATTGTGAAAGAATACTTCTTTTGCCTTTATTGTCTCTGTGGCATTGTTATCAGAGTATTTAGTGGTATTAGTAACTGTGATGGTTTGTATATGCTTGGCCCAGGGAGTGGCACTGTTAAGAGGTGTGGCCTTTTTGGAATAGCTGTGTCACAGTGGAGATGGGCTTAAATACCCTCAACCTAGCTGCCTGGAGATGAAGATGTAGAACTCTCAGCTCCTCCTGAACCATGCATACCTGGATGCTGCCATGTTCTCTTCTTGATGATAATGGACTGAACCTCTGAACCTGTAAGGAGCCCCAATTAAATGTTGTTTTTATAAGAGTTGTCTTGGTCATGGTGTCTGTTCACAGCAGTAAAATCTTAACTAAGACAGTAACCTTGGAACAGCATTGTGCTCAAGAAAAGTGTGTTGCAGCATGCTAATAATCCCAGCACCCATGAGCCTTAGCAGGAGGATTTAAAGTTAGAGGACAGCCTGGGCTACATAGCAAAACCTAAGTGTGCATGTGCACATGCACACACACACACACACACATACCTGCTGTTCCTGTAGCCCCAGTGAGGTTTTTCCTTCTCTCTGGGGCTGTCTAGATCTCAAATTCACACTCACATTAACAAGCCCTTGTTTTCTACATTCCCAACTGTTGTGTATCTCATTCCTCTAGGACCCTTAGTGTGACTAAACCAGAGTCAGTTCTCATTATTCTCAGTAGTTACATAACTGTTATAGGCATTGAATTAGTAAACACGAAACCATAGCTCCCAGGAGAAATGTAAGATTAGGTTTCAGTGAGCCCCTAGCCACAACATGATACTAATATAATGTCATTTTATGCACATTTCAGCGTATAGACATCTAAATGTATGTCTTAACTCACAACCAACAGTACTATAATTTTTGGTCAAATGAAACTCTTCTAATACGTAAGCTAGACAGCACTTCAGCACTATGCTTGGATCATTTTACCATGGAAATCATCAACAGGAAGTCCACAGATATAAAACAGGACAGTAAATGGGCTTGTAAAAGGACACTTGTTTTACAACACGAGAGTGAAAAAGGAAGGCAGACCGTTGCCTCGCTTGACCTCGGCTGCGATCTGCTGCACTGTGCATTTCTGTGAATGGCCAGGAAAGCAACACCGAGCACCGACTCTGGAGTTACAAATAAACGTCAGTGAATAGGCATATCTGTGAATAATGAGGATCAGCTGCTCCGCTTACTTTCCTGACAACATTCTCATTTTCACAAATGCCTTCAGTATACTTGGGTGGGCAGTTGTGAAACTACTTGGGTTCTTCGAGCCGCATCATGTTCAGCAGCAGAGAGCTGCTGGCCCCAGGAGTAGAACAAGCCAGGTAGGGAATCCTGAGGTTTTCATGGGTAGATCAGCTATGAAGGGCGGAATCCAGAGAAGGAGCAAGGCTTCCCACTTGGGAAAATGCAAAAGCAAAGGATCTTAGAGAACACTGACTTTAAGTTCAAGTTCCCCACAGTCTGGGATAAAAAACAGGCAGTAGAGGATCCTTAGCCAGTGGGGACATGTCACTGAGAACCAGCAACAGCCAGGAAGGACTGCCAAGGCTAGGGTTCTGGGGGAGTGTGACTGAGGTACCCAGGGTAGCCTTTTCTTGCTAATTTGCATTGCAGATCCCAAGTGCAGGATTGGGAGATAAAGATACAGGATTTCCAGTGAAGACAATTGCTGGCTCACACCCCTGCTTGCATAACCAGCTGCAAATTATGCAAGGAGTTTTGATATTTTCATCTAGTTATCACTAACCTCATCATTAATCAAGTTGACCCAATTTCCCAATTTTCTAAATCCGCCAGGACCAAACTCTGTGTCTCTTGTTAGACCGTTTGAAACAAAGAAACATATATGTATGAGATGCAAGCGGTCATAGTTTGTGAAGAAAACTGGGGCATATTTAAAATGTCCAGTGGTTCTGTGATCATGTAAATTTATTCACTCCACTCCATGGCTTTCCTTTTGGAAACCTTGGACAAACACGGCACTTTCAATTTTATAAACTAGGGATGAGACTCGCTGTTCTTACGGGATCCAGTCCCATTTCACTGCAAAGATTCTCTGAGCCAGGTTCGTTCTTTTCATTGGAAGTATCCTCTTGTTTCCCTTTCAAAAGCGGGGGGCATATTTTTCCTAGGGCTTATTTTATATAGGATTCAGTCTTGCTTCCCTCTCCTCTCAGACTACTCTGAAAGGTTCTGTACACAAGAAGACATTCTTATATATTAAATTTAAAAACTGACATTCAAGTTCATTACTTTCCTCACAGCAGTTTTAGATGGTTTTGGTTGCTTCTCACCCCCTGACCCCGATACCTGCTCATCTACTCTCTTTTCCTGCCCCTTTCCTGTATAATAAATATTCTTATTAGTTCTTTTTAAGAATTTCATATAATGAAATTTGTTCATTCACCTACACTTTCTACCTGGCTCATTCTAGATCCACTCCCATTTCACCATCTACCAACTTAGGGCTCCTCTGCTTAAAAAAATTAACCCATCAAGTCCAATTCGTGTGGCCATATACACTCTTGGGTACAGGGCCATCCACTGGAGTGAGGTTGGACTACTGGAGGCTCGAGGAAACTGACTCTTGCGCTCTTTCTGCACCCATGCCAGCGTGTTGACGGCTTGGCTCTTGTGCAGGCATCTGCAGCTGCAGTGATGCATGAGTGCAGGGTCCAGTCACGCTCAGAGGACACCGCTTCGCTCCCTCCTGGACCTCGGGCTTTTGCAATCCTTCTACTCCCTCTGTCATGATGTTCCTTGAGCCTTGTGTTGGGAACTGTGCTATGGATGTCCCATTTGTGACCGAGACTGCACTGAAACTCAGCCTCTGTCCCTTGACCACTAACCCCCACTCTCCTCTTAAATATGTGAAATGCTTCGTGAATGCAAGCCATCTTTGAGAGAGGGGGGCATGCTAGTCTTCCCTGTATCATTTTGACTTTGGTTGATGCATTACTGAAGCAAGAACCATATTTGTAATTTAGGCAAAATTATTAAGTCCCATGAATGTGTTTTTGTATTTTATTCCAGTTTTGTAAAACTCAGAGGAGAACACATAAGAAGAAGAGGAAAAAAGGAAAAAAAAAAAACCTCATGAGATGTTATAACATGACACCATGAGAAGGCCAATCATGGCAGGTAGGTTTTAAGAAGTCAAGCAAATAAATCTGGATAAGGTGAAGTTTAGAGGAGGTGTAGGGCATGGAGCAGTGGATGGGGGATGCGATGTTGTGTAAAACAATGAATAAAAATAAAAGAAAAGAAAAAAGTCGATCTCATAGAAATATAAAAGGATTAATTATTACTACTAGGGGGGAGAGGGGACCAAAAGAATATTGTCAGTGGATTCAAGGGTGTGTAGCAAAGAACAATTTGATTTATTCTTCTCTCATATAAGACATTTCACTTGCAGTTCGCTTTTGCTTCATTCCTGCCAGTCACCTCCCCCAACTTCCCTATCCCTCAGGTCCACTCCTCTTCCACTTTCCTTCAGAAAAGAGCATGCCTCACAAGGATACCAACTGAACACAACATGACAAGTTACAATAAGACTCGGAACAGCCCCCCACATCAAGACTGGATGAAGCAACCTAGGAGCAGAAAAAGGGTCCCGTGAGCAGGTAAAAGAATCAGAGATAGCCCACTCCCATGGCTTGAAGTCCCGAAGAACACAAAGCTACGCAACCATACCACATAGCTAATATTTAGATTAGTATTTTATTAAAAGTTACCAAGACAATGGTAAATAAAAGTATTGAGAAGAAAAAAGGCTGTTGTGCCTCTTAGTACTAATAAAACTCTATAAATGTCACATCTTTATTCTGTTGTGCAACATCAGGTGGGCAGGGTTTATCAGCTTAAGTAGGAATTAAGAGAAACTTCAAGGTCTTTCATTCCTGCAGAGAAGGCTACTTGAGCCTCTATTGACTTTGTTGTCTTAGCTGCATACAAAATTAAATAGATAATAAGTGCAGGAAACAAGGTACCTGAGGTAATGTAAGCATGTGGGTTTTATACTTGTTCTGTACCATCCGAACACTTCTGAATGCCCAAGAAAAAAATTTCTTTCTTTCTTTTTTTTTAATCTTTTGAAATGAGATATTATATTTTGAACCAATTAGAGAACAAAACAGGAAAACATGTTAGATTATTTATTTATTTACTTATTTTCTTTATTTACTTTTCAAATGCTATCCCAAAAGTTCCCTATACCCCCCCCCACCCTTGCTCCCCTACCCACCCATTCCCACTACTTGGCCCTGGTATTCCCCTGTGCTGGGTCATATAAAGTTTGCAAGACCAAGGGGCCCCTCTTCCCAATGATGGTTGATTAGGCCATCTTCTGCTACATATGCAGCTAGAGACACAATCTCAGGGGGTACTGGTTAGTTCATATTGTTGTTCCACCTATAAGGTTGCAGCCCCCTTCAGCTCCTTGGGTACTTTCTCTAGCTCCTCCACTGGGGGCCCTGTGTTCCATCCAATAGCTGACTGTGAGCATCCACTTCTGTGTTTGCCAGGCACTGGCATAGCCTCACAAGAGGCCGCTATATCAGGGTCCCTTCAGCAGAATCTTGCTGGCATGTGCATTAGTGTCTGGGTTTGGTGGCTGATGATGGGATGGATCCCCAGATGGGGTAGTCTCTGGATAGTACATCCTTTCATCTTAGCTCTAAATTTTGTCTCTGTACTTATATCCTTTCATGGATATAAGTTCTTTATTCTAAGGAGGAATGAAGTATTCACACAATGGTCTTCCTTCTTGGTAAAGAAAACAATTTCTAAGCTGCTTTTCTGGAATGAGTTTATAGATAGAGCAGAGGCTAGAGTTAAACTTGTTCATAGCATTTCTTCCATGAGATGGAGAATTTCCAATACTGCCTTACACATTTTCCTTATTAGTATATATTTCTGAGAATACCCTCCAACTGAAGTTGTGTTCTAGCTAAGCAAATTCTGAGATCTCAAGGGATCTAGATTGGAAGGTGTTTTACTTTGGGTTTTACTGCTGTGAACAGACACCATGACCAAGGCAACTCTTCTAAGGACAACATTTAACTGGGGGTACCTTACAGGTTCAGCGGTTCAGTCCATTATTATTAAGGTGGGAGCATGGCAGCATCCAGGCAGGCATGGCACAGGGGGAGCTGAGAGTTCTACATCTTCATCCAAAGGCAGCTAGGAGAAGACTGTCTTCCAGGCAGCAAGGATGAGGGTCTTAAAGCCCATGCCCATAGTGACATACCTACTCCAACAAGGTCACACCTAGTCCAACAAGACTACACCTTCTAGTAGTGCCACTCCCTGGACTAAGTATACACAAACCATCACTAGAGGTAACATCTGGGTCTTACTCTACTGAGCACCTTCAGACTTGTCACAGTTACAGGCTAAGATTCTGGGCAGATTATCCTTTGTTGTGGACATTCTACCTGAAGCAATCCCCTTATTCATATGTTGAAATTTAATCTCCAATGAGGTGAGATTAGAAGAGAGAGTCTTTGGAAATAAAGTTCTTACCACACGGAGCCTAGATAGCTCATTCTCTTTTGGTGGCATGAGAACTCAAGAAGGCAACAACCTCCCAGAATCTGACCACAAAGGCACCCTAAGCTCAGACTTCTGATCTCCTGAGCAGTGACACATGTATACATGCTCTTTAAACTATCCACTCTCCACAATATGTTCTAACTGTCTGAACAAAGACGCCTCCAGATGTCAGTCAGGCAGTTGAAGACTATGCCAAGGATCTTTAACTACCCTAGGGCTTCTGGCCTGGGTCAGCATGTTCTGTTCCTGGGCCAGGATTCTCTGGAAGCTGGAGAGGACTTCAGGCAGAAAGCTACAACCCTCTCAAATTGCAAAGACAGTGATAGTATCTGCAATGCTCCGTGAACTCCACAGCCTCATCCATTGACTATTTTCTTATTTCTTCATCTCGTAGAGTACCAAAACCTCCTCCTTCCACCATCAAACAATTAAGAGGTTAGGGCATCTGGGAAGGGTATATGACCATAAGAGAGTCTTATAGAGATCTGTACTTTTTTTCAAAATTAAATGTAGTTTCTAGCTAATATATTTTAATAGTGGGCCACATTAAAAATCAGGCTCTAGAATTTATAGTGGAGGCAGAAAGAGTAAAGTGAAAAAAATTAACAATGCTCTTGAGTCCTACAGGTTCCAGTCTGTAAAATACCAGCAGAGGGGCTGGGGCTGTAAAACCCATGGCAGAGAATAGGAGGCATTTAACTACACAGTGACAAACGTTTTCTCATGAATGATGTGATGTCAAGTCTGTCTAATGAAGACTTTAGATGGGGTTTTATTTTAGGAATATATTTTCTGGAGTCTTAAAACGCTGCCCAAGTATTTTGTGTGAAGTGTGCACATGGATGCAGGCTTCTTCTAGTCTTTTCTAAGAAAAGGGAGAGAGAAGTGGTGTTTCATCAATTTTGTATATTCAGAACGTGCTCACTGTCCTTGGATGATCCATCTCTCTCTCTCTCTCTCTCTTTTTTTTTTCTTGTCTTCTACCTTTGACCCCAAGGCGATCCTCTTGCTTCAGTTTTAGGGATCTGGGATGACAGGTATGAGCCACCATACAGTCTTGGCCACTTTCTGTGGCCCTTTCATTGCTATGTCTCTCTCTGACTCTCAGTGTTGGTTATGTCATAAAGTGATGTGCTTTTTGCATTGCTTGAATTTTTTTTAAATGACTCAGCAATATTTAGGTGATGCATGACCAACAAACATGGAGAAAGTGTCTTGACTTGGGAAGCAGGCTAGGGATTTGTTCACTCATCCACAGCATCCTATCACCAGTACCGTTTTACACATAAGGGAGGTGAAGTTTGGTGAACTTGTGTTACTTTAAATTACGTTCAAGAACAAGATCAGACTACTCATTGGCTGGTTTTTCTGTTTTCAGATCACAGTTCTAGCAGGATGCCAATGCAGTCCAGGAGTTTAAGTCATTATTATCCAAAGTCAAAGTGAGTGAAAATTTAATCTCTCCTTCTAACCACTCCATGTTGGCTTTATCTGTAATTAACTTAGTGAAAGGGCCTCGATGACAGGTTCTTCCTTGTGCTATAATTACCTCACTCAGAAGGTTCTCCACAGAGTTTGACTTAACCACTCTCTACAGAAGAGTGCCATGTGCTAATGCCAGGATATTAAATAGGAACACTAGGTGTTTTACCAAAGCATCTCAAAGGTACTATTGGATGAGCTCACATCAGGAATGTTTATTCAGCCTTGACTGGTGTGGTCAGGTCCTGGGCAGCATCGTGGTCAAAAGAACACAGGACTGAAACCAAAATGAGCTTCCAAGGAAATTAAATCCTTTACAACTTTCAATAGTAATGCTTTGAAAAATTCCTTCTTCCGCTTGTTGTCTGCCTCACTGTACATTTTCTGCAGGTATTCCTCCTGGGCTTTTGTTTTCAAAAGTCCTTCCCCAGGGGAAGCTGTTCTTCTAATTTTACCCTCCCACCCCAGGTTCCTATGCTTGTGCTCCCTGCCGCCCAAAAGATTTCCCCTACATGCTGCTCTAAGAATCAATGTGCAAAGAGGAGAATCACTTGGTAGGTGGAAAAGAAGGGAGACAGACTAGGGGAAGTTAGCATCCCTTTAAAAGATTTTTGTTGCTTTTTAAAATGAATTAGCTTATTATGAGTTTGTGTTTGGTGTGTGCATGTGAATGTGCCCATGTGCACGTGTGTGCATGCAACTCCTGTAGAGGTTATAGGTCAACTTTATGGGGCCACTTGTCATGCACTGGGCCCCTCGATACACAGTTTTGTTTTCAATGGTTTCAGTGCCTTGTAATCAATAAAAATATAAAAAATTACATAAGTATTCCAGATATTTTTAATTGTACACATTTCTTTTTTTTTTGGTTTGTTTGTTTTTATTTGTTTTTTTTATTATTATTATTTTCTTTATTTACATTTCAAATGCTATCCCAAAAGTTTCCTATACCCCTCCCCCCACCTCTGCTCCCCTACCCACCCACTCCCACTACTTTGCCCAGGCCTTGCCCTGTGCTGGGTCATATAAAGTTTACAAGACCAAGGGGCCTCTCTTTCCAGTGATGGATGATTAGGCCATCTTCTGCTACATATGCAGCTAGAGACACGAGCTCAGGGGGTACTGGTTAGTTCATATTGTTGTTCCACCTGTACACATTTCTTGAGCCAAGCTGTTCCATCCCACCTGCCTTTGTGGGTCATGAGGATTGAATTCAGGTCACCAGATTTGCATGGGTAAATGGCAAGCAAGCTTTACCCACTGAGCCTAGAGTCCTCTCAATAGGCCTAAAGGATTGTCATGTGAGGAACCCTCATTAAATAATCTTTGTATATAAATGACAGTAGTCCTTCCTTATCTGAGGACCATTTGTTCCCATAAAAGATGCTTGTAACCATGGATACCTCTGAACCCTATATCTTATGTCTTTCCCAGTCATGGAGACCTATGATAAAGTTGAATTAATAATTGATACACAGGGCCGGGTGTGGTGGTGCATGCCTTTAATCCCAGCACTCGGGAGGCAGAGGCAGGCNGATTTCTGAGTTCGAGGCCAGCCTGGTCTACAGAGTGAGTTCCAGGACAGCCAGGGCAATACAGAGAAACCCTGTTTCAAAAAAAAATAAAAGATACACAGTAGGGTATTAGCAACAATATATGAAAAACAAGAGCTGTATATGCCAGTGAAAGTTACATGAATGTGATTTCTTTCTCAGGAAGTCTTTTTTATATAATACCAATCCTTCTTGTGATGATTTGTGGTGATATAATGTTTCTATGAAATGACATGAGGTGTATGCTTTAGACCTTGCAATGTTACACGGTTAGGTCACAGGACAAGAGTTCCATGAACACTAGCACTGTGACACAGCCTATGTGAGAAACCTGGGGATTCTTGTGTGACCTATAGGTAGGTTACACATATGGTATATAGATGTGACAGACAAAGACATGATTCGTGTGTTGGGTAGGTGGGATGGAACAGCTTGGCTCAAGAAATGTGCACAATTAAAAGTATCTGGAATATTTACGTAATTTTTATATTTTTATTGATTACAAGGCACTGAAACCATTGAAAACAAAACTGTGGATCGAGGGACCCAGAACATGAAGCCAGTGATATAGGAAAATCATATTATAGCTTGAAGGAGCATTGTATTAATAGTAGACATGGGTGTCCCTCAAATAGCTACCTTAAGACATTTGAGGGACCCATCCCATAATTCCATGCTTCTGTGTGCCATTTATAACTTTGGGAAGTGACTAGGACACAGAATCAAGGACCTCATGATTAATGGACATTAAGAGCCCCCACTCCTTCTCCTTTAGCTTTATTTTAGTGTTTTCCTTAGAGAAATACTGTCACTTCCTAAAGCATTTCCACTAACTTTGTCAGACGTCCTTCTGTTCACCTGTACCTACCTCGAACAGTGATGGTTAAAATTGCAGAGGAATCCGGACCTAAGAAGGTGTTGGCATTATGTGTATAATTTATTTTGTTGAAGTTCAAAATGACCCTTGTAGATTTTCAAAGGGACAGTATATTTAACACTATGTCATGATTTGTACACCATTTTCTTTGGTCAGAACAGCTGTTGAGAACATTGATATCTGTGATGGTTAGGTTTCACTGCCATTTCAACATGATTTAGAGTCACCTGGGAGGTAGGTCTAAGTGAGTGATTGTCTAAGTCAGGTTGGCCTGGGATATGTCTATGGGGAATTGAAGTGAATATGTCAAGAGATGTGAGAAGACCTGGTCGAATGTTAGTGACACTGGGTTTGGGTCTTGAATTGCATAAGGGTAGAGAGGGTAGGCTGAGAAATAGGGAAATATAGATTCAGTTTTCTTTGCTATTGCTGTACATGTGATGCGACTACTTGCTTCAAGTTCTCACCATTTTGCTTCAAGTTCAATCCACCTCCAGTGGTGGATTGTAATTTGGAACTGTGAGCTTAAATAAACTCTTTTCTTGCTAACTTGCTGTGATGGTTTGTATATTCTTGAGCCAGGGAGTGGCACCATTTGGAGGTGTGACCTGGTTGGAGCAGGTGTGTCACTGTGGGTGTGGGCTTAAGATCCTCACCCTAGTAGCCTGGAAGTCAGTCTTCCACTAGCAGCCTTTGGATGAAGATGTAGAACTCTCAGCTCTGCCTGCACCATGCCTCTCTGGATACTGCCATGCTCCCACCTTGATGATAATGAACTGAGCCTCTGAACCTGTAAGCCAGCCTCAATTAAATGTTGTTTTTATGACTTGCCTTGGTCATGGTGTCTGTTCACAGCAGTGAAACCCTAACTAATACACTTGCCTTTTGTCTGGCTGTGTTAACACAGCAACAGAAGAAAACCCAGAAAAAAACATACTTTTGTAATATGGTTCAAATTAATTGATGCATCTCTCTGGCCTGTACCCACATGAAATTTTATTTGCTGTCTTTACCTTGGGATTCTAACTGTATTCTGGGGTCATGATCCAAAAACAAGTTGATGAAATTTCTAAGATAAATTATATCATTGATGATATCATATGAGTAACACTGTGTAGAAGGCAAAATGTACTGAGAAGGGAGGATAAAACAAGATTTATGATAGGAGGGCTCAATAGAAGTATTAAAAGAGATCTTCAGTCACTTTCCACACAGAAATTTAAAATAGTTCATTTATAGAGAAGAGAGACTGGATTAACTGGAGGAAGAAAATTTTATTTACTAGGAAGTAAACTTCTTATGAGTCTGGGTGCCTTCTCTTAAGTCATACATTAAATATATTTTGAAAACATTTAACCTAGGAGGCTGGAGAGATGACTCATGATTAAAAGTGCTTACTGTTATCCTAGAGACCCAAATTTAGTTCTTGCACCCACATCAGGTGATTTACAATTACCTGTAACATCAACTCCAGGAGATCCAATGTCCTTTTCTGGCCTCCATGGACTCTCTCTCTCTCTCTCTCTCTCTCTCTCTCTCTCTCTCTCTCTCTCTCTCTCTCTCTCTCTCTCACACACAGACACACACAGACACAGACAGACACACACACACACACACACACACACACACACACGCTGTCACTTGAGCTTTTGATCTAAGACATTTTGATTGGTGTAAGGTAGCATCTCAGGGTTGTTTTGATTTGCATTTCCTTGATGACTAAGGATTTTGAATATTTCTTTAAGTGCTTCTCTACTATTCGAGATTCCTCTGTTGAGAATTCTGTTTAGCTCTGTATCCCATTTTTAAATTGAGTTATTTGGTTTTCTGGAGTGTTCCTTCTTGAGTTCTTTATATATTTTAGATATCAGCCTTCTATAGGATGTATGGTTAGTGAAGATCTTTTCCCAATCTGTAGGCTGCCAATTTGTCCTCTTGTCCATTGCTTTTCAGTTTTATGAGGTTCTATTTGTCTTTTTTGTTTGTTTGTTTGTTTTTTCTTTTTGTTTTTTGAGACAGGGTTTCTCTGTGTAGCCCTGGCTGTCCTGGAACTCACTTTGTAGACCAGGCTGGCTTCGAACTCAGAAATCTGCCTGCCTCTGCCTCCCGAGTGCTGGAGGTCCTTTTTGTCAACTGTTGATCCTAGATCCTGAGTCATTGGTTTTCTTTTCAGGAAATTATCCCTTGTACCAAGAGTACAGGCTGTCTCTCACTTTCTCGTCTCTTAGATTCAGTGTGTCCAGTTTTATGGTGAGGACTTTGATCCCCTTCAACTTTAGTTTAGTACAGCGTGGGTATGTTTTCTTTCTGCAAAATCTGATTAGACCATTTATTGAAGATGTTTTATTTTTTTCCATTGTATGGTTCTGGCTTTTTTGGGGGGGTGCAAAAAATCAGTTGTCTATATGTGTGTGAGCTTATTTCTGGCTCTTCTATTTGATTCCATTGATCAGCCTATCTGTTTCTGTACAAATACCATGCAGTTTTTTTTAAATCACTACTGCTCTATAATACAGCTTGAGATCAGGGCTGGTGATTCCTTTAGAAGTTCAGAGGTTTAAATTGAGAATTTTATCCCTTGGAGAAAACTAATATTTCCTTTGTGAGTGGTTGACAATTAGAGATAGCTTCTGGGTTAGGGATGGGGGCTTGTGTCCATTGTCCCTCTCAGCATTGAGGCTCCATCTGGATTGGACCTATGCAAGCCCTATTCATGTGACAAGGCCTCTTCTTGAGCTATGATTTACTCCCCTATACTGATCTAAGAAGAGTCAGAAAATTTAACAATGTCCAAGGTAAAATAAAGACCCGAGAACTTGACCTCTCAAATGGTGTTTGTATGTGATATGGTGTGTATCTTCAACCCTTACTATCAGTTAGCATTTGCCATGATCAGACAAACACAACCCCATGAAAACTGCATAAAGTGCTGGTGTCCTGATTGAAGAAAGTCCTGTCAAAATACCAAGAAAAGCATGCAGCACCCTATTCCACAGGGTGTTATTGTATTGTGATTATTTTCTGTTACTAAGTCTGAATCAAAGCATTTAGTACATTTTACACAGGGTGAATGTAGTTCTGTAAAAACAGTGTTCTTTTCTGAGTAAGTATAGCCAGATAAAATGATGAGGATGGGAAGATAAGAGGTAATGTACAAAGGGGACTGCCTCAGAGAAGCACTGCCTTTGATTTGGAGCCATGGATATAACAAGAGAACTAATGTCAGGAGGGCTGGGTTCTGGCTTCCTACCAAGCTACAAGAGAACTGAGATAATTTTTATTATTTTTTTTCCTATTTTTGACAGGCTTTCACTATGTAGAACAGACTGGCATCCCACTCAAGATTCTCCTTGCCTCAGCTTTCCATGTGTTTAATTGACAGATGTGCACTATCATACCTAACACTTCAATTCTTCATATGGGCTTCTCACTCTATAAACTGGTGTCTATAAGACTTTCCCTGCACGTTAGTTTTAGGAAACTATTAGAACTAGGGTGTAAGACCTCTAATAGGATGTATGAAATATTTGTATTTAATGAGGTTGGCCTCACTTTTTAGCCTTACTGGAATAGCCATAAATGGGGAGACAATACCCCAACTAGACATCTCATGTTAACAAGTAAAACCTCCAGTGTTAGGAATGATTATATCTTGTCATATCATTTGCCAAAGTAGTCCCATGTATCCTATTGACATATCACATTTTATTATAAAGGCTACTCTCCATAACCTGAGGATGAGACCCTATGACTGAAAACAACATTTACTTATGTGACCATACCTGAAGAAGTACATATGGTGCCTAACCAGAACTGGAACTTATTTTGTATCCTACTGGAGGAGAGAGGTAACTATTAATATTATCTAGATGCAAACCTTGTGGCCTACAACAGAGACACACCTTTAAGTTGTTCTGGTCTAGTCGTGGCACAAATGTTATGGCAGCAACCAAATGCTTTTTGATTAGATTTAAGGCCCATACCATGAGATGGAACCCATACCTGATACTGCTAAAATGGTCAAGAACCTGAGATTAGGTAGATCGTGGATGTAGGAAAAAAAACTACTACTATTTTTCTACTAAACAAACATATCAATAAAATGACTCCTAGTGGCATATTTCTATACCTGGAGATCAGAACACCATCCAACCCTCATCAGAGAAGTTTCTTCTTGCAATAGGTGGGGATCAACAAAAAGGTTCACAACTGGACAATGTGTAGAGGGGTAAAGACTTTGGGGAATTCAGTCCTAAATGCGATTTTAAAACAGTAATCAAATCTCTCCCTTTAGGGCTCAGCTCTCTCTGTGGAAGTGGAGGGAAAGTGATTGTAAGAGTGACACATGTTGGATGACTCCAAGGAAACAGAACCTTACAGACCGACAGGACTGATCAGACATGAATTCACAGAGACTATGACAGCATGCTTTGGACCTAGACAAGTTCAAACTAGACAAACCTCTAGCAGTGAAAGGGGAACTAGACAAAGAATTCCATCCTTAACCCAGAAGTTATTTGTCATTGGTACCTACTTGATATCAATGCTCAGTATTTATCAATGGAGTGCCACTGGGCGCATCAACCACACTTTGGGGAAGACCTCATGTCTAGGAGTACAAAATGCAACCTATGCTTTTTGAGGGCTTTTTGTTTTGTTTACTTGTTGTTTTTGTTGTTGTTTGTCTTATTGTACTGGAGGAAGGAACGTCAATTAAGAGAATGCCTCCATAAGATGGGCTGTAGACATGTCTGTAGGGCATTTTCTTAATTAGTGATTGATGGGGGAGGGCCCAGTCCATTGTGGGTGGTGCTACCCCTAGGCTGGTGGTCCTGGGTTCTATAAGAAAGCAGGTTGAGCAAGCCAGTAAATAGCACCCCTCCACACTCTGCTCTCTGCAACAGCTCTTGCCTCCAGGTTCCTGCCCTATTTGAATTGCTGTCCTGACTTTCTTCAATAATAAACTGTAGTGTGGAAGTTTAAATTCAAATAACCCTTTCCTACTTGCTTTGGTCATTGTGTTTCATCATAGTGATAGTAATCCTGACTAGAATATTTACTGATCTTTCTTTTCCTTCTTCTCCTGCTTTTCCTCCTCTTTTACTTTGTTGTGATTGTTTTTAAGAGGAGAGGGTATGGGAGAGAGAGAGAGAGAGAGAGAGAGAGAGAGAGAGAGAGAGAGAGAGAGAGAGAGAGAGAGAGAGAGAGAGAAAGCACCTGAATGGGTGGGTAGATAGGACAGTGGCTAGGATCTTGGAGGAGTTGGGGAAGAGGAAAGAATATACTCCAGACATACTGTATGAAGCTGAAAATAAACCAGCCAACAGCAACACGACTAAAGATGAAGAAGGAGAAAGAAAAAGGGGGAGGAGGAAGAAGAGGAAGAGGAAGAGAAAGAAGATCAAGCTTACAATGTGTATTTTATTCCTTTCTTTAAACATCTTTTTATCTTGCTAGAGATCCAGCATGCATATATATATATATATATATATATATATATATATATATATATATATATATATATATCAGGGGAAACAAAAATATTTTGGTGACTGCTTAAAAAAATAAAAGTATGTTCTCCTGAGATGTTCATCGATTGTAAGGGAACAGTGGCACAATTTAACTATAATGGTGAGAACACAGGTAGGGAGACAGAGAGGGCACACTACATATTGGTGCACACTGGAAGTCACACCAGTCCTTTGGAGGGAAAAAACAAGAGTCTCGAAGGTAGATGACTACCCCCTGGGACAACTTGTCCTTCAGTTGGCTAGAGGCTGTGGGTGCTGCATCTTTATAACCCAGGGAACAGTAGTTGGGCTATAACATGTTTAGATATCTTCAGGGAAAGAAAATAAGCTCCTTAGATTTTATTGAACGACTCTATGAGCTACGGAGAGTATGCTTGGTATTTTAGTGGTTTAATGGCAAATTTGTACGAAATCAATTTGGGTGAGGATTCTTGGCACGCAAATCGAGTGTTTACACATCCTGTTTCCCTGGGCATGACAAGAAGAGCCCATCAGAACCATCTGTTCCTGCCCAGTAAAGGTTTCAGAGTTGAAAAGAGGACAGACACGTCTATGCTTGCAGACTAGCCCTTAAATGTGGGGAAGGCAACACTTACATGGTTGCCTTGGGCGCCCATCCTTTTATTGACTGCTGCCTTTAGCACTGTATCCTTTTATTGACTGTATCTTTTTTCTTTTTAACCAAAAAGATGTGTCTGAAATTTGATAAACAGTTTAAAAATTGTTTACTGTGGTTTTTTCAGTTTAAAAAAAATTACTTTTGGTAAATATGCATTCATTGTACATTTTAACAGGATCTAATGTGATATATTTCAATGCCTGATACCCGACCTAATGCCCTCTCACTGTACTAGTAATTAGTAATACTAGTAATCACTGTTTTATAGTCATATATATATTTTTAAAAATGCCTTAAACTTCATCCCTACAGGCTAGCTTTCACAGTGTTGGAAAGTAGTATGCAGGCATGTTAGCAGATAAGAAAAGTAATCTCCGGTTGTGAACTCCATGTGTTACAATAACTACTGGCCTGGAAAGACATGCCCACCAGTGCAGGAGTGGTACAAACACGAAGGGAGTTAATAATCAGCTTCTGATTGGGTATGACTCCCACTTCACAAGATGAAACCCAAACCTTGCACAATTGTTGGACCAAGATCCTAAGCATATACACATAGGTCATAGACCCTAAGGAGAGATTTTTCCATTGTCTGTTCTGATAAATGGACATAATGTAAAAACAACTCCTTATGGCTTATCTTTATATCCGAAGATAAACGTATCCCTCAACCATCATCGGAGAAGTTCTGATTTGTTATTGGTGGGGATTAACACACACACCTGTAACTTGACAATGTGTAGAGAATAAGGGCCTGTGTAATGCTCAGTCCTAAAGAGAATATCATGTTGCTACCGTCTCCAACCAGCGGAAAAGAAGCGACAAAACCGATGTCCTTCTCAAAGCAGTTTATTCAGGAACATAACTATGTGCAGTAAAAAGATCCCCCGACCTCTCTTGGCCATCCCCTTTTATAACCTCTAGTCCACTCCCCATCACCTTATTCCACGTAAGCACAGTTCATTGGCTCAGGACTACATTTGTCACGTCATCTGATCTTTCGTTGTGGTGCATCTGTGCAGTGCAGTTTAACAGACGTGGCTATCTTGAGGGATTTGAGGAAGTCAGTTGTTAGCCATTAGACTTGGTGGCAGTCCCGGGCACCATCTTGGGGCCGCAGCCAAACCCGCTCCTCACAATATCACACTTCTTCACAAGGCTCAAGGATCATCGTAGATGGAAAACTGTTAAGAGACAGAGGAAGAAGATAACTATAAGGAAACTGTGACTCTTGTACACAGGAGGACAGTGGCACATTGCTTGTTACAGCATACACAAAGTCTGTTCAAACTCAAGACAGAATAATCTTGGCATAGATACATGAGTTGGGCACAAAATTCCAGTCCTAGCTGATGAGTTATTGGCAATTTATAACTTCTGGGGGAGGAGGGGTTAGTTTTCTTGAAAAATGTTGCCCCTTGTAAGATGACCAAGCTCCATGAGAAAGATCACATGCCCCCAAATATATGAGTAACACACACATACACACACACACACACACACACACACACACACACACACACACACAAAGTGGACACAAATTTGGGTAGGTTTGGAAGGTAGGTAGATCTGGGAGGAGTTGGAAGAGGGAGTGAACATCACCAAAATACATTGTATAGAATTCTCAAGAAAGTAAAACACAAAAACCCTGCCTATTTATGAGTGAGGAGATACAACGTATATGTCTCTGTGTCAGGGTTATTTAACCCAACATAATACCTTACATTCCAATTCATTTTGCTGCAAAGGACAGGATCCCAACCTTGTTCATGGGCAGCCATGTTTTTACTTTTCTCAAGCCTCCAAAGACAATGGCTCTTAAAAACATGATTTCTGTTTTTGTTTTCAACATCTCCTTTGGCAATTCCAATGTATTTATTATTTTTCCTACATGTGGTCACAGGGTCACCCATACTGCTCCTTCTGTCATGACGTTTTAGGAAATTCTGTGGTGACCATTCAATGACATTTTACTACCTACATCTTTTCACTTTTGAAAAATCATTTAAAAAGAATGTTTCTAGTCCCAGAGTAAGCATATTCTTAGTGAGTATACATAGTCTTTTAGCTTATCTGAGATCTGATTAATGCATGCTTCTATTTAGATAGTAAGTGCTTCATAGCACAGTTACATCAGTGGTATTTATTTTTGCCTTCTATTCCCCATGGTATTGATTTATAACTGTGGCATGTCATCTACTTTAAGACAGTTGCTTATTAGTATTATGGTAGTATATTATCAGCATTATAGTATTAAAGTAGATTCTGTACCATATACATGTTTAGTATAAATACTAAGAGCTAGCTTTTTCCCCCACGTGAGGACACAACTATAAGGCTTTGTCTGTGAACTAAGCACCAAGCATTCTCCAGAGAATGGATATGAGAAAGTTTGGATTTCTTCTAGAATAATAAGAAATAATTTCTGCTTCTCAGACTAAGAAGCACAAATGTACAGAGGCAGTCATTCACAGCTTCATTTAAAGGTTAATTTTAAGTATAAGCTGAAAGTTAGATTTTCTCCTGTGGTTCAAAGAGTAATACTGAAGGTCACCCCCGAATGACTCCCAGCAAGAACAATACAAATTAAAATATGCGTGTTCTATTGGGTAGAGATGGAAAATTCACTCAAATGCTTATATTTCGGTTTACATGATTCAAACACATGTTGAAAAAACATGGAGTAACATAACTTCTGGCGAATTAGTTGTGAGTTCTCACTGTCCTCTCAAATAGATGTTGGTATAAGTGTTAATGATTATGAATTTAGCTGGACCCACCGTAATCCCAGCAAGCCTGAGACAGGAGGATTGTGAGTTGGAGCCAGCATGGACAGCATAGTGAAAACCTGTTTTAACAAGAAAAACAAACAAACAAACCCCCTCCAAACAGCCCCCCCCCCCAAAAAAAAAGAAAGCAAAAAAACCAAAAACCAAAGTCAAAACCATGCCAAGAAAGCATGGTTCAGTGCTTGGCTTATACTAAGTTTGTTTGTCATCTCAGTTAGAGAAGATGCCTGAAGAGCTGGTAGAGGATGGGGTGCAGGAAGTCAGTTTTCACCATCTCTGCGACATCTGGGTTCTTTCCAGCTTCTGGCTATCATAAATAAGGCTGCTATGAACAGAGTGGAGCATGTCTCCTTATTACCAGTTGGAACATCTTCTGAGTATATGCCCAGGATATATATGCTGGATCTTCTGGTAGTACATTTTTCTGAGGAACTGCCTGACTGATTTCCAAAGTGGTTTGCAAAACACATGAAACTCAAGAAGGGTTTCCACAAAAGAGGTTAAGACACTTATGCTAAGTGTCCTATCAGCCTCCAGCAAGTTAAGTAGCTCAGCGGTGATCAAGCTTAGATGCCTTAAGAGCTCAGGCTCTCCCAGATTCATATGCTGATCCCTAATCCCTACTCCAACTGCACTGGTGCTAAGAGGCAGGGTTCTGGGAGGAGATTAGACTACAAAACCTCAGCACTCAGGATGCATCAGAGTCCTTTTTACAAAGAGCCTGGGGCCTGATTTACCTCTTTCAGCCTTAGAAGGGTAGAGTGAGAAGAGACTTGGGTTTAATCAACCAGGGAGCAGTTCTTCACCAGACACCGAGTCAGCTTTGACCTGGGACTTTTCAGTCTCTGCAGCCAGGAACTACTGTAATTTCTCTTGGGTATAGGTCTGTTTCTGGTTCTTTGTCACGATAGCCAGAATTGGGTAAGACAAGCTTCTTTATCTGTGTTCAATGGCTCATTATTCGTTAAAAACATTAAGTATGAACTGTTGTTCATCAGGAAGTGTCTGAGGCACAGAAGGCCAAGAAAAGTGATTACAGGGTTGGCCTCAGACCTAAATGATCCTGGCTAAAAGGAGAGAATTGAAGTTTTAGTGAAGGAGAAAATAAGCTTCATACTGAAGGCTGAGGCAGGAGGATGGCAAGTCATCCTGACCTACATGATGAAATGTTGTCTTATATTGCTTAAACAATTATGTACAGAGCTAGAGAGATGTCTCAGTGGCTAAGAGCATTGGCCATTCTTCCAGAGGACCAGGGTTTAATTTCCAGCACACACATGACATCTTACAACTGTCTGTAACTCAAGTTCCAGTAGATTTGACTTCCTTACACAGACATAGATGCAGGCCAAAGACCAATGCACATAAAATTAAAAATAACTTATCAAAAACCTTTTAATTATTCACTTTGTATAAGATATATGGCTATACAGTATGTGTGTGCTTCATGCCCACGGAAGTCAGAAAAAGGCATTGAATCCCTACTGAGCTGGAATTATGGATAGATGTGAACTGTCATGTGGTTGTTGGGAATCAAACCCAGGTCCTTTGCAATAATAAAAAATGCTTTTTAACATTGAGGCATCATCTTTCAAGACCAGAGAGCTTGTCTTGATAGAGAAATAAAGTTGAAATTACTTGGAGACCTGAGAAGAGAGAGGTGAAGATGTGATTAGGTTGAGGAAGGGGAGCAGAGAGAAATGTGAACATGTGAGACATTAAAATATTGCTGCATTTCAGAGTGTGTCAGCAAAGTGGAAGAGAGAGGGGAGGGTAAGGAAGATGGATGTCAGATGATAGCTGTCTGAGTACTGCCCTAGAGGTTTAAGACTAACCAGAAATGAATCGAGGGAACTTTTAGAGAATCTTAATGGGAGGCTTATGCTGTGTCAGTGACCTGGTAGTGCTGTACTGGGAGATGCCCTAAACTGTCCTTCACTGTTTTTATTGCAATGTTCTATTTACAATTATCAAATATTACATAGAATGATTGAAGGACATACGTGCTTTATTAAACAAGGTTATGGCACAGAGATCTATCACAACTTTCTGCAGAAATTCAATGATTCAGGGTAAGGATGTGTTTTAGGTACTGAAAGAATTGAGGGAAGACAAAATGAACTACATAATGTACTTGGCATAAATGTCCAATGCTCTTGAGAAATGCAAGTATCCCTCAAATGTTGATCATGCCAGTGATTGCAAGATGTGCCGTGCCATGAGGCTAAGCGTGTAGTGTCTAATCATTACTCACGTTGTGTTTAATGCCAAACGCTATTCCCAGGTCAGTAAATAAATCTTTAAGTCGGTGCATTTTTACAAAAATATTTTGAAAACCAAAACCCTTTTTGGTTTTACAAATGCAGATGCGCAGAATCCATGTTGAATGTTAATTCAGCTAAACATTCAGAAATCAGAGCAAGGGAGGCACTTGTACTTTCTGACAGTCTTCGAAAGATGATTGATGTATGCGATCTCTGATGCGTGAGATTGGAGACATGTTACTGCCGTGCTCAGAGTTGGGGATGTTATGTAAACTGCTGGGCTGATGAGGGCTTTTTCTGATTAACACAGGATGAGGACATGTTTTTCTGCACGTCCTGAGAATGCAAAATGACGTGATTCCTGAAAGATAAAAATGTTCTTACCCTCAACAGGCTGTGGCTTGCCTAGTTATCATCCCTTCAACATTACTGCTGTTGAGTGAACATACTGAAGGAGAATCAGAGATTTTGATTAAGAAATAGACATAAAATTCTGTGATTTTTTGGAGGATTATCTATACCCAATATATGGCAGAAGATTTTAGATTCACATTCAAATCCTTGTTTGGTTAAAAATGTTGTATGGAATGGCAGCCAAATCTTTACACCTGTGAAAGCATTAGCTTTAATAACATGGCCTCCTTGAAAAAACTTGGGCAGAGACTAATACACTTCTATGCCCAAGATCCCTTGCAAATCCCACTCTCTTTGTCAAGGTGTTCCTGGCTACTACCACTGCTCATTCCTGTGGTGTCCTACAAAAACCAAATACATGTTGAATGAACTATCAGGGTTCATATTACCCATACATTATATATTTTCTTTTTACTGGACATGTAATTCACCACCACAAAAGTCTTATCTTTCAAAATGTATATGTTAATTTCTTTAAATTTTATTAACTTCTGCAACCATTATTACTAATTCTAGAGCATTCTCAGCAGCCCACAACGAAAACCCGATCTCATTGATAGCCACACCTCTTCCTCCCTTCCCTGAGTCTCTGGCAAAGAATATTTTACTTTCAGTCTCAATGGATTTGTCACTTCATGATTCTTCCTAATAGATGCAAATATCCAACAAGAATTCTTTAGTGGCTAGATTCTAAGGAATTTATCATTTAACCTAATGCTTTCAAAATTCATCATTCTTTGGTGCGCATCCATCTTTATTTTAGTGTAGAATGATGTTCCATTCCTTTTAGAAATATACTGAGATGTCTCAGTAATGACTATAAAGCCATTATCAATCATTTCATATTTATATATGTACTTTTGGATTACAATCAACAATACTGATGTAAGATTTATGTTCAAGTCTCCATGTAGAACATGAATTTATGGATTTAAATTTTATTAAAGTAAGAACTTACAAGTATCAGTAAGTGCCTAGTCTGGCATGGCCTTGGTGGGGACAGAATGACACAGTTCCTGTCAGGGCCAGCAGATGTGGGCCTCCAACAGTGTCGCTGGCTACCCTAGGCATGTGACTTTTTGTTTAATAATGTACTTATTTTCAAGTTCCTCCAAGGAGTGTCCTTCCTTAATGTTAATGACTATGTGACAATCTGAAACAGCATGAGTCTGGGAGGTGAAGGTGTGGCTAATGTCTCAGCAAAATGCTAAACACTGGGACCTTCAGGATAGCCCTGAAGGCTGTGGGAAAGGACTCTAAAAACGTGAGTTCAGAAATATGTAATTTCTCAACTATGCAAAAATATAAAGGATGCAATATGAATTCTATAAGGAGCTTTACAGATCTAAAAGAACAGAGGCAGCTATGTTCAGCTTGTCATAAAAATACAAGGATAGGCAGATTCATTTCAAGGTCAGCCTAGGACATAGTGAGTCCAGGACCAGGTTTGGTAGAAATGATAATTTCAGGATGGGGGTCCTACCCAACTAGTTTATCTCTGTGCTTAACAGAGGCAGGCAGATCTCTGAATTCCTCTGCAATGTGAAAAGGAAAAGTGCTTGCTGTTTCCTAAAAATTAAGGGGTTGGGTCACAGGGTGCTGATTCATACAATGATCAAAAGGAATCTGAAATAAATAACAATTGATATATAAATAAAAATTGGGGGCTGGTGAGATGGCTCAGTGGGTAAGAGCACCCAACTGCTCTTCTGAAGGTCCAGAGTTCAAATCCCAGCAACCACATGGTGGCTCACAATCATCCGTAACAAGATCTGACTCCCTCTTCTGGAGTGTCTGAGGACAGCTACAGTGTACTTACATATAATAAATAAATAAATCTTTAAAAAAAAAATTGGGATTTTGGTCTGCATGATTTGAGCTAGCAGAAAGTGATAGCAGTTCTTCCTTAGAATTTCCTGGGCTGGAGAGGTGGCTCAGTGGTTAAGAACACTGACTGTTCTTCCAGAGGTCCAGAGTTCAAGTACTATAATTTCAGTTTTTAACCTTCCATATATAGCCACTTTGTTACATTCTTGAATTTGATTCTATGAGAAAAGAACAGTAGAGAGGAGTAAGATTTTTAAAACCTTTTATATTTTCTATCTTAAATTTGGAAATTTGGAAAGATGTATGATTTTTTTTGTCACTTTAAAACTTCCTTAGTGAAAATGCACATTTTTCTAAAATGACAAAAATTTCAAAAGTCATCGGAAATCTTAGACTTCTCTGATGTTATCTCATTAGATATTTATAGGTTGTATCCAAGGAGTAGAATGCATTAGTTTTGCCTGCTGGGTCCAATTGCCATATTTTAAAAATATCACTAATTCTGGCTGTATATAGAGTGTGGGTCTGAAATACTGGTTCTTAGTAAAAGAAACCTGGAGGTGTTTAGGGAAGGGCAGCATGTGTGTATGTGTGTGTGTGTGTGTGTGATATGTATATCTACATATATATCTATATATCTATATATCTATATATCTATATCTATCTATATATATATGTATATCTATCTGTCTGTCTGTCTGTCTGTCTGTATATCTGCTTGGAGCAACTAGTCAGAGCAGATACCCTTATGCTTGTAGGAAAAGATTTCAGAAACCTCAGAAGAGGTGACTTATTGCTCCAACTCTGTTACTTCTTGAGTGTAAATGGGACTTTACAGTAGTGTGTGACAGGTATTCATTATTGTCAGCTGGACAGGATTTTGCCATCATAGACACAGCCCCCTGGGCATGTCTGTGAGGGAGCTGCCAGATCAGCTTAATTGAAGGGGAAGATCCATCACGAATGTGGGTGGTAGTGTTTCATGGGCTGTGGGTTCTGGACTGTATAAAACGGAGAAAGCAAGCTGGGCATTGGAATTCAGTGTTCTTTGCTTCCCGTGGGTGCTATGTGACTGGTTGCCTCTTGCTAACATTCCTTTCTTACCACAATGGCTTGTATTGCCTTGACCTGTAAGTCAAAGTAAATATTTTCTCCTTCTAGTTACTTCTTGTCAGATATTTTGTTTCTGCAATGAGATAACTGGTTAATAGAGTAGAAATCCTTAAACCCATCAAAGCATTAAAAATTAATTATTGAAAGTTTTTAGGGGATCAGTATCCTGAATTTAAAATCAGCTGAAACAAGGGAAAAGTAGTTGAATAACTTCAGTGGGACTTAATGGGCTATGCCTATAGGAGTATGGAAGACAATGCTGCTGAGAGCAGTGTAGATTATGACAGCCCAGCTCAAGAGATTTCAGATGAAAAGATTATTGGTAATTGACCTAGGACAATTCTTATGATACTTAGGGAAAGAATGTGACTGCTTTCTGCTTTTGTCCAAAATATCTGCCTAAAGCTATATCAACACCTTTTAGTGTTGACAGAGGAGATTTCAAGACAGCCTAGTATTGACTGTGTCATGTGGTTATTAATGGCAGCTCTTTTTTTTTTTTTTTGCTATAGAAAAGCTGATTTAATTTTTTTCAAAAAAAAAATCACAGATGACTAGAAATGTAATTTTTAAAAAAATTCTCCAAATTTTATTTTTTTCTGTTCTTATCATGATCTCTTTCTGCCTATGTATATAATGGCAACTCTTATGCAGATAAAGAACCAACAAACTGAGTGAGGAAAAATTCAAAGTGTACTGTCTGAGAAGAAAAGGGGCATGAGGAAGAATAATGGAGCTAAGTCCAGTGCTCAAGGAGATAAAAAGGTTAAATAAAAGACTGTTGCTAAATGGTATAGAGGAAGTGATGATCTCAGGGCAAGACCTTACCCACTTAAGCTTGTAACTTATGAAAAAGAATTAAAGATGAATTTAAGCAGTAAAGAAAATCATGGACAACAGAAAGCTGGTACAAATACAATTGAACAAGGGGCCAAGTTCCAGCCTCAGCAAGTGGAAGAGCATGGCAGCTTTGGCCACATAGTTCTGATTTTAGAGTCAAGGGTACACAAAAGAGGTTGTGGAATTTCCTTCATGGCTAAGGAAAGCTGCCAAGATCAGGCATGCGTCAGGGGTATCGCTGCATGACGCAGATAGGCCATTGTGTTAAGATGGGAAAGTGAAGCCTGGAGACCCCAAGATGTTAGAGTCATGAGATACCTGCCAGTGGAAACTATAGACCAGGCGAAGAACCAATTAAAGGAGAGAAGTGTGTTGTAGTAGTGAACAAAGTTTAAAGGAGTTAGAGATCTGAAGAATGCTTTGAAATTAGACATAGAGACCCAGCTAGGCTTTTTTTTTTTTCCCCCTTGGTGATGTACATGTAGGCCAGATTAGACCAGTTTAAAAGTAGATAAAGTCAGGTTTATTATGAGGCAGCTCTTGGGTAGGTTTACCAATCTCATAAATGGAGGTTAATGAAGTCACACATCCAAGCTAAAGCAAGGGGGTTTTATAGAACTTAGTCAAGGAGTGATGGCATGCCAGACAGGAGCTGGGATTGTGTCCCTACATCATCAAAAACTGAGGAGTTTTCTCTAAGTGGGGTTTATGGTGTGGGGGGGGTCTTCTTTGTGCAGGCGAAGTTGGGGGAAGGAGGGCACAGAGCTGAGAGTTCCCCAGCTGGCTGTTGGTGTTGCTTGTTCCAGTATTTCCTCCCTCTGCTCCTCTTCCTCTCTTTCGGAATGTTAATGCATGTTCTATGCCACTGTAGGTTGGAAGTGTGTGATCTGCTTTTTGATTTTGATTTTTTAGGAGGTTATGGTTAAGAGATTCCCTTGAGACTCAGAAGAGACTTTGAACTTTGGGCTTTTAAACAGTGTTTAGACTGTGATAAACCATGTAGACTTTTGAAGTTCGACTGAATGCATTTTTGCCTTGTAATATGGTTACCAGCCCTTAGGGGCCAGACAGTGGAATGTGGTAGTTTGAGTAAAAAGACCCCTAAAAGCTCATATGGTTGTATACTTAGTAACCAGGAAGTGGCACTACTTGGGAGGGATTAGGAGGTGTGACTTTGTTGTTGTTGATATGCTCTTGTTGCAGGAAATGGGTCACTGGGGGGTGGACTTTGAGGTTTCAAAAGTCCAAGTCAGGCCTTATGGCTGTCTTCCTGCTGCCTGTGGATCCAGATATAGCAGTGTCAGCTACCATGTCTGTTTACACACTACCATGAGGATAGTGAACTCAATCTCTGAAACTGTAAGCAAGCCCTAGTTAAATGCTTCCTTTTATAAGAGTTGCTGTGTTCATGGTGTCTCTTTACAGCATTACAACACTGACTAAGATACCTTTTATTATAGAATCAGAAATAGTGCCAGAAAAGAAATTTGATTGGAGAAAATAGTTGTGGGTGATCTCTTGTCTAATTGAGGAGTTAAACAGTAGGCACATATTCTCTACATGTCTGGTATTCTCTTTACTTGCCTCCTTCTCTTTATGTTTTTCTTCCCTTCCTTCACTTGGTTTTATCATATACAAAGGGGAATAGGAAGGCCATTGCTAAATAGTTATAGAGCAGAGACTTTTATTTGCTTAGCTGAATTGTGAATTGATAAATTAAGACAGGAGGAGTCTTAGTTGACAACTGTGAGTGGAGCCTTGCATTTCTGACTTATTTAATTAAAGAAAACCGAGAGAAATGGAAAGAGAGAGTGGAAGCCAAGGGGCATGTTCCTGCAGGATATTTGAGACTGCCAGTATTTTAAAGAATCTACCAATACAGCTTTGCAGTAAACCTTTAAATGTTAGATTTTCATTTTATTAAATGATAGAGACTGAGCATTGCATGAAGAATCATCAGGGATAGCATCAAACAGGTCACATATCTTCTCTCTCTCTGTCTCTCTCTGTTTGTCTCTGTCTATGTCTCTGTTCCCCTCCCCCCCCCATCTCTCTCTGTCTCAGAGAATTAAGGTCTTGCCCCAAACTTACATGTATGCACTTAGTGTCTCACTTATCATTCTACTACTATGGAGAAACACCACAACAAGGTCACCTTATACAAGAAAACATGCAATGGTGATCTTGGTTACTGCTTTAGAGTTAATTATTGCCAAGCAGGGAGTGTGACAGTCTGCAGGCAGGCCAACCTGGTCCTGAATTAACAGCCAAAGGACACATCCTGATCTGTAGGTGACAGGCAAAAAGGGCTTGGTTGGGCTTTTAAAACATCAATGCTTACTCTCAGTGGCATGCCTCCAACTAGACCATACCTACTCCAATAAGGCCACACCTTCTAATCCTTCTCAGTCAGTTTCACTAACCAATGATCAAACCTTCATCCATGTGAGCCTCTGGATCAATCACACTTTTGACAGGGAAGTGGCACTTACTTCTGATTTCTGTACAAGGAATTATTTTAATAGTCTTCTTAATTACAGAAGAAAAAAAATCCTTCTTCTAATTGTATATCATCTCTTTTGTGGAAAATCTGATGACAAATACCATTTTCCTCCATCTTTGTAAATGTCTAAGAAAAACATGGTACTCTGATGACGTACAACAGTTTTTATAGAATGGGCACACTGGTAATTGCTCCTCTGAGTGAGAGAGAGGGCGAAAAAAGATGGGAAGAGATGAAGACTTAGCCTGAGGAAGTTCCACATGCTTTGATTTTTTTTTCAAAGAATTAAAAAGGACTGGAGAAATAAGATGTCTACAATCTGAGGCTAAGTATTTACCCTAGAGTATTTACTTTGCATGAGGGCCTATTTCTACCACATGTGCTATAATGTTCAAAAGAGCATGTACTTTCAAAGAGGGTATAATTGGTCATTTGGCCAATGGGCCTACCATTGCTCTGCTCTCCTGCAGCATGAATAAGTCATAGACTTTATAACTTTGTTTCCCAGTGAAATAAAAGGAAAGACTATGTATTGGATTAAAGGTTTTATAAATGAAATAATGAATATTAGCAGTGTGGCAGAATTTATATGTGACATTGAAACAAAAATTTCCAAAGAGTGGAAATGATTCAGATGACTAAGTTTGTGATGGTGGAAGCAAAAGTCAGACGTAATTAAAGGAGCCAGACGTTCTAGTGACTAAGAGTGTAAATGAGATTTATGGAAGGGTGATGTTTCTGGTGTTGCTATATTGAGTTCAGCATTTTGGGAAACTGCATTAAGCACCCTGAGTCTTCTCAACATGTGATAAGCAGGAGGTAATTCACCCTTCATTCCTATTGCCAGTCATAGGGACTGCTATTTGCCATCATAATTCTCCAGGCTGGGAAATAACTTCATCTAGTCTATTACATGGTTGATTTTATAGTGATTGAACAAAAGGCTGGTTTTTATTTACCTCCAAGGCTGGGTCTCTTCTGTTTCCAGGATCCAACAGGAGATGTCACCTAGGAAGGACGTGCACTAGCACTGGCATGTTACATCTCTCCCTTTCATTGCTCCCTCTGCCCCCATTTCAGTCCCTCTATGGTCTGCTCTCATGTTCTTCCCAAGATGTGACTAACAGGTTCCTCATCTATTTGGCCTCTTAAAAGCAAAGATGAAGTACAGGTCCGGTACACAAATTACAGGCATGACAAAGTACTGGTCATAGTCTCTGAAGCAAATTCCCTTCACAAAGGCTCTCTTTGTTATATACAACTCTCTAGCCTCCACAGCAGGGTGCTTCCATGAAGTTTAAGTCCAGAAGACAAGATACCCCTGAAGTTCAGCCTATCACATCTCTTTGCAACAGGACAGCTCTTCTGTGGTACTTCACAAAGTTACAGTTTAGAAAGATCACTGTCGTGCAATGTCAGCTAGCAAGAGTCTCAGGATGATGGAAGCTGCCCATGTGTGTTCTTCACAAAATGTTTGAAGCGAGAGTTGAAGTTTGAAACCCCTATACAGTACACTACATCAGGGCAGGAAAGTACACTCTAGAACTTTAAGAGATCGCACATGTGGCTATGGGGCCTGGTTGAGTGAAAGAATACTCACGTCTCTAAGTTGTTTTCATTTCATGTTCATGAAATAAAACTGAGGCATTTTTAATGTCACATGGGACAAAGCCATTGGCATCAGATCTTTTGCACATTTAGGATGCAGGCAGACATGATTTTGCAAAACTATAAATTCTGTATTCAGTTTAGGAAAGCGCATTTTCTACTGAGGTTAACACAGTATTTAACTTAATGGAAAACATGCTTCTGCTGAGGACTGTCTCCACCAACAGTGCTGGACTCTGTACAACAATCTGTTTCTATTTTGAAAAAAAAAAGTGATGCTGTTTTGTGACCTAAATATTCATGTTTTCCCTTTTCTTTCATGTGTCTGCATTCACTTGTGATTCTCCAGGTATATTAAATAAATGACATAGGATGAATTTAGATACGAATGTTTCTTAATGGTACACACACATGCGTGCACACACACATTTTTATCTTCTATGTATGAGTGTATGTGTACTCCATGTGTGCTGTGCCTGGGGAGGACAGAAGAGGCTGTAGGATGCCCTGGAAATGGAGTTAGAGATGGATACAAGCCACTACCGTCAGGGTTCTGGGAGCTGAATCTGGGTCCTCTACAAGAGAAGGCAGCACTCTTAACAACTGGGGCATCTATCTCTCTAGCCACCAACAGTATCTATCTATCTATCTATCTATCTATCTATCTATCTATCTATCTATCTATCTCTGTCTATCTCTTTAATGGTTCATAAAAATAAAAAAAGAACCTTAACGTTTGAGCTCAATTACTTTGTCGAAAGCATGGACTGTCACTGCTCCTAATCCAATAATATTAGAATGGGAGGTGTAGTGGCTATTCCTGGTTGTCAACTTGACTATATTTGAAATGAACTACAATCCAGAATTGGAAGGCTCACCAGTGAACCTAATCTGGAGACTGGGAG
>NC_034601.1:78385654-78391972 GCF_900095145.1 Mus pahari | reverse complement strand
GACTTCCATCCACAGCTACTACTGAACCATTGTTGGGATTTGGACTGCAGACTGTAAGTCATCAATAAATTCCTTTACTATATAGAGACTATCCGTAAGTTCTGTGACTCTAGAGAACCCTGACTAATACAGGAGGCAACAAAGTAGAAATTTTTAGTAATAAATCACCCGATGTTTACAGTAGTAGGTCCTTTCATGCCCATGGATTTCAGAGGGAGGCTGGGTGATCTGGCCAGTACCTGTTTAAAGCAGGGTCTGAGTGTACTAGTTTCTGGACCTAAGACCCTCAGTGTATGGTAATTGGTGCACCCACTCTGAAGAATAGAAGCTACAAGAGGAAGATTTTCCCAACAGATTCAAAGGGGCAAGTGGGATCATAGTGTAAGTTTAGAGTGGCTTCATTGGCTAATGTCACATGGTACTGCTTCTGTTGTGGTGATTACATGCACTGATCTATACAAATTAAGGGATAAAAGTTTGTTTTGGGTCATAGTTTGAGGACATAATCTATCATGGCAGGGACATTCAGGTTGCAAGAATGTAAGGTGGCTTTTCATAGCACATCCATTGTCAAGAAGCAGAAGCACAGAGTAATGAATGAGTGTACTCAATCGGAGTCCCCCTTTTAATTCAGTCTAGGGCCTCGTCCACAGGAACGGTGGACCCACATTTAGGGTAGACCTCCTACTTCAATTAACTTAGTCTAGAGAACCCTCCCACTGGTATGGTCAGGCTTTGTTAGTTTATTCATTCAAAATATGTCAAGTTGACAGTATAAACCATTACTCATGGCTAAATCTAATGTTAATATGATGAAGAAACTTAGCAGGAAGAACTTTAAAAAAGTAGAAATGTGGAGATAAGGGATAGGGAAGAAATAGGAATTAGTAATTCAGTCTTTCAGAAGTCAATTCATTCTTCTGTTCTATTACATTTTTTGTTTTGTTTTGTTTTTTTTTTTTTTGTTTTTTTTTGAGACAGGGTTTCTCTGTGTAGCCCTGGCTGTCTTGGAACTCACTTTGTAGACCAGGCTGGCCTCAAATTCAGAAATCCACCTGCCTCTGCCTCCCAAGTGCTAGAATTAAGGGCGTGAGCCACCACGCCCGGCTTCTATTCTGTCTACAGGTTGAGATGTCGCTATTGCATGATTTGGCCTTTTCAGTGGGGGTGGGGTGGGGTTCAGGGATAGCAGTGGGTGGGGTGAGGGTGGGGATGGCACTTCTGAACAAGGTAAGCAGCTGCTCCAGGAGTGTCTGGGTCTGACAGTAGGAACTCTGAAGCTTGGGTGTAGGATGGGATTCCTGCCGAGATTGGGAACAGAAGATCCTAGGTTTTTGTTCTCTAGTTCATTAAAAGAGAATTACCGTGGGAGGGCATAGGAGTCCATTATTTTGTTATTATAATGAAAGATCCAGGTTGCCTAACTTTAAAAAGTGAAGAAGTTTATAAACAATTAACATCTGAAACAAAAGCTCACAGTTTTGGAGGCTAAAAGTCCAAGTAAGCCTTGGCACACTCTGGGAAGGGCCCTGTGGTGAAGGCTAGGAATGGATGTGAAACAGGCCAAAATCAGGCTGTGTGTGTGTGTGTGTGTGTGTGTGTGTGTGTGTGTGTGTGTGTGTGTTGGATAGAGGTCAACACTGGATTTCTTTTTATTGTTCTTCACTTTATTTTTGACCCGAGCTCAGATACTCTGAACATATATCCAGTTGCTCAATGTGGTGGTGGATGTGTATAATCCTAGGACTGGAAGAGAGAGAGAGAAGAGAGAGAGAGAGAGAGAGAGAGAGAGAGAGAAGAGAGAAGAGAGAAGAGAGAAGAGAGGGAGAGGAGTTCCAGGCTCTCTGAGAAACCCTATTTCAAAAACAGAAAAAAATAAGCTGCAGACCCAGGGTTTCCATTTTCTCTTCCTTTCCTTGCCCTCCCCTCCCCTCTTCTTTCCCTCCCTGTCATCTTTTCCTCTCCCTTCCCATCTCCTGCCCTCCTGTCCCTCCCTTTCTGCCTCTCTCCTTTTCTCCCCCTCTCCTTTCTTCCTTTCTCCTTTTCTTTCTCCCTTTCTCCTTTTCTCTCTCTCTCTCTCTCTCTCTCTCTCTCTCTCTCTCTCTCCTTCCTTCCTTCCTTCCTTCCTTCCTTCCTTCCTTCCTTCCTTCCTTTTTTCTTCTTGAGACAGGTTTTTACTATGTAGACTGGGCAGGCCTTGAACTCAAAAGATTTGTTTCCTTCCCATTGCCTTCATGTATTGAGACTTAATTAAAGGTTTCTCTACCATGTTGACAGACTCAGCCTTTTATTAACAACCTTTTCATAAGAACTGGGAAATTGAGATATACTCAGTACTGTTGGAATGGATACCACAATTGACCCCAGGAATCCTACTAGAACCTTCCTCATTTTTATAATTTTTAAAAACTTTTTGAGTATTATTTATATATTTTTCCTATCATGTATAGTGATCACATTCTACTTTTGCCATTGTACTGGTCTGCTAATTAGGTTTGCATTCTCATAATCAATCACCTACCAATACCACCAGCAGCTAAAAAGAAACCATTCAATGGATGAATCTTTTTGGTCAATATTTCATAGCCAAGCAACCTTAAATACTCTCAAGATTTAAAATTATTCTTATTATATTTTTATAAGCAGTACTAATAGATGATATTTGACAGCTGTTAATATATGATAGATATCATGCTAAATACTTTCCAACATAATTTATTTCTCAAAACAGCTCTCTGAATTCTGAACTGAGATCGTCTTCAGTATATAGAAAACTGGAGTTGAGTTGACATAAGCTATTAAATCTCAGCATTCAGAGACCTGACTTCAGAACCCATTTTCTTGATTTCTTAAATGTTTTCTCTAGAATACTTTTAAAAAGTGCATTTAATATCTCTATAAAGAAACAACAAAAATATTCTTAGTAGAAAATGAAATTGTCAAAAAAAAATAAAACAAAAAAAACAAACAAAAAAAGAAAATGAAATTGTCTCATCTTCATGAACAACAGAAAGACTCTATATTTCTGAGTTAAAATGTGTGAACAACCCATCTTTGATATTGAGTGACTGTCCTCATTAGACTTAATTGCCAACTTTCCACAGCCTAGAGAAATGGTTCTCAATTTTCCTAATGTTATAACCCTTTAATACAGTTTCTCATGCTGTGGTAAACTCTAACCATAAAGTTATTTTTGTTTCTACTTCATAACTGTAAATTTGCCATAGTTATGAATTGTAATGTGAATATTATTTTGGAGATGGAGGTTTGACAAAGGGGTCACTACTGATTGAGAACCACTGGCCTAGTGTCACCACTGGCCTAGTGTCACCTGATCATATAGCCTCAATTGAGAAATTGACAAGCTCATATGGACTTATGGGAATGTCCTTGGGGAATTGTTTTGATTGTTAATAGATATAGGAGAGTCAAGCACTCTATGGGTGGCACCATTCCCTAGGCTGATAGTCCTAGACTGTATTAGAAATCTAGGTAAACATGGATGTGCGAATGATCTTTCTAGCAGGCATCCTCCTCCATGGCTCCTGCTATCCCTCTTTGACTGTGAGTGAGTTCCCAGGTTGGAGGTAATGCTGCCTAGAATAGCAAGAGTCTTGTCACTGTATGATTGCCTTGAATTCTTGACTCTCCTCAATGGACTGTGACCTGGAACTGAGTCCAGTAAATCTCCTCTGTTCCAAGTTTGTCTTGGTCAGTGCTTTATTTGAACAGAAAGGAAACTAGAACAAAGAAAACCTACCACTTCCTTTTTTTCTTCATGTCTTGATCTTTTCTGTTTCTTTTTGCAGTTTTTATTAGAATAGTTTTCTTACTCAAATTCCTTCATGAAAGAAATAGAAGTTATGTCTTTTCCTTTCACTTTGACTATTAAAGTTGACAGTGGATTTCACAATTTTTAGGAAAGGACTTGATTGTAACATAATCCATCCAAATGACACATTTTTATCTATTCCGTAAATTCATGGCAATGGCATATCTTTGTACAGAGTGAAAGAGTAATTTAAAAATTATGGAAAATAGTATTATCTAGACATATTCTGAGATACTATCATTATATTCTAATAATAAGCACACAGATTAATTATGATCCTCCTCTTCCTCTTTTAGAGATAATCTCATGTAGTCTAAATTTGCCTATAGTTTCCACTTCTTGAGTATTGGAATTATATGCATGCTTTACTACACCTGTTTCATATAGTGTCATAGGTTGAACTCAGAGTTTTATACCTGGTTGACCAGAACTCTACCAACAGAGTTACATTTCCATGGTTACCTTCTTTTATGGACAAGGAGATTGGGCCTAGAAGATAGGGACATTTGAATGCAATTCCAAACTCTATTGCTTGTCCATACTTCATCACATATATTACATGAGACAGGATGAGAACTAGAAACTATACATCTGTCTTTCCTGCATGTAATTTATTGTTCCATGAATGTTTAGACAGGATTTAAATGCATTAGGCTATTTACTGCCCTCCCATTTCTGTTCCAATCTAGGAAAATGTAAGTCTATAGGACAACCTGCCCTTTCCTTTTAATGAACATGTAAAAGACAGAGTTTCAGTTTTCACCTAGACATTATTATTTTATGTTTGTATTCAACACAGCGTAGAACAGTACTCAGATCTACATAATTGTTCCTCAGTCTAGCTATTTACCACACCAAGAAGACAATATCCCCAGAAATGGTTTGTTTCTTCTTTGCTTGTCAGTATCCAAAGACACATACTAACAACCTTAATTTCTTTCTGGTATTAATTTAACAAAAGATTATTTGAGTATACAACTACTTTAAATAAATTTGAAATTACAGTCTGAAGGGGCAATAACAAGGGGCATAGATAATACACTCTGCAAATTTCCCAGTGACGTCACATATTTTCCTAAGTATTAAAACAATGGGAGACAGAATGGGAGAAAAATATTAATTCCAATCTGCTTTCTTTTAAAGTCTGGACAAATGGGAACAAACTCAAACACACAGGGATACCAGGGAACAGTATATTACATATATCATATACATACTATAAATATACTATACTATACTCTATACTATACTACACACACACACACACACACACACACACACACAAGGTTTTTTCTGGTGAGACGTGAACAAATTTCTATTTGCCCCAGAAGGGCAGTAATAAACCACAGAAGTAATCCTACCTATCTAGCTTATTGAATCCGTGTGTTTTCCTGGGTTGTTACTTTTGTTGCTTCTCTGCTGCTGTGATAAAGAGCATTGGCAAAAGAACCTTGGAGACTCAAGGGTATATTTGACTTACACGTCTACATTCCAATCACAGTTCATCATTGAGCGAAGCCAAGGCAGGAACTCAAGTAACACAGGGACTTGGAGGCAGAAACTCAAGCAGAAGCCATGGAGTTCCGATTACTCGCTTGCTTCTCACGACTTGCTCAGCTTGTTTTCTTATAAAATGCCAGGCCATCTGCCCAGAGATGGCACTATTGGCAATGGCTGGTTACTCCATATATTGACTATCACTCTAGAAAATGCCACATAGGCTTGCCTACAGGTCAATCTAATGGGGGTATTTTCTGAAGTGAGGTTCCTTCTTCCCCAGATAGACCTAGTTTGCATCAAATGGATACAAAACTAGCCTGTACAACTATATAGTATGGATAAGAAGTTATGTATAGTTGAGTGCCAAAAGAGCATACCCAAGCATGGGTCCTTAGAGCTCTCTGTAGAACTGGCAGGCAGCTTGGTCAGTTGGGAAGTCTACTTACTTAACTCTGTTTTTTTTTTTTTTGTTGTTGTTGTTCATACATGTGCACTTGGAAGTCAGAGTATAACAGTATAGCCTTGCATACCATTCCTTAGGAAGGCCATTGCATTAGTTACTTCTCCATTGCTGAGCTAAAGCACATGCTCCGAAGGGACTTATGGAGCAAAACATTTATTTGGATTTATTCTTCAGACAAGAAGCATTTGTCATGGCAGGTAGGCAAGGCAGTAAGCAGCAGGGGAGACAGCAGGAGCAGGAGCAGGAGCAGGAACAGGAGCAGGAGCAAGAGGAGCAGGAGGAGCAGGAGGAGCAGGAAGAGCAGGAGCAGGAGCAGGAGCAGGAGCAGGAGCAGGAGCAGGAGCAGGAGCAGGAGCAGGAACTGGAGCAGGAGCAGGAGCAGGAACTGGAGCAGGAGCTGGAGCAGGGGCAGGGGCAGGGGCAGGGGCAGGGGCAGGAGCAGGAGCAGGAGGAGCAGGAGGAGCAGGAGGAGCAGGAACAGGAAGAGGAGCAGGAGGAGCAGGAACAGGAGCAGGAGCAGGAG
>NC_034601.1:78364767-78384589 GCF_900095145.1 Mus pahari | reverse complement strand
TTTTTTTTTTTTTTTTTTTTTTTTTTTTTTTTTTTTTTTTTACTTCCCAAGTCTTCAGGAACCTCTGTCTATGTACCCTTTTGTTGGGATAAGAGTAGAGTCATATTCATGAATGGTAGACCTCATCCAACTGGTTAAGGACCTGATTGGAACACAAGAGAAGCCTTCCCATAAATAAAAGTGATTTCAAATAGTTGTGGTAAATAAAAAAATATCTTCCCGTTGGGATTTTGATGTAGGAAAGCCAGTGTTCTTGTTCACGTCTGAGTGATTCACTCCAGGACAAAGAACCAGTCATCTAGATGACAGTTAGATGCAGAATTGTTTTTCTCTTGCTTTTGAGGAAGCTGGTCTTACTCTCTGAAGGCCTTCAGCTATTTGGATGAACCCCATTGCCTTACGGAGGTCTGTATACTGTATTCAAAATTTGACAATTTAAGTATTAACATCATCAAACCTGCTTCCCAGAAATACTCAAGAAAAATGGTTGGCCAAATATCTAGGTACCATGGTACAGTCAATTTGGTACACAAAATTGACATCACCATGGTCACGTCAAGATCCAACCCAATTTGAAAGTACAAGTCCTGTTGTATACCTGTACATCTTATACCACTGTAAAGCTACAAAAGTGAAAGTCTAACTGTTGTGAGCAGTGGGCCACTTGCTTTATTACTTTATATTCTAGAGATAAATCACTTGATGATGTCAGTTTGTTTTTATTCAGACACTGGTCAACTCAAGTTTATAAGTACTCTGTAAAATATTTGAAGAAATTTAAATAACCAAATTTAAAATGATTTTATAAGTTACATAAGTCTCTTAAAATGATTGTGAACATCTTGGAGAGGAGATACAATTTGAATCAGTAAGTCTGCATCTTGAATTTAAATGTTTAATATGGAATAAAGCTCATGTATTTGTTACTATTATAAATATTAATCTTAAAATTTTGATTAATCTTCAGAGCTGAAATTACCTTTGATATTATCAAAAATTTTACAATTAATGCTAGTTAATTCTATTGCAATATGAAGATTCTCTATTTTCTTCTCTGAGAATTTCATCATGATTATTCATAACTGGTATTAAAGAATGAAGCACACAGAATTTTCTGCAAATGTGCAAATCTACAAAAATAAACACTCTAAAACTAGAAGAATGTGGTAGAAAAAGCCTTAAAGATTTAGTTGACTGGATTGCTAGTATATACATGTTTTTAGCACTTATGTATAAAAATTTAAAAGTAATTGAAGTCTGGATTCCAAAATGCCCCCACTTAATCAGAATAAAACAGCAATACATGCAGTGCATGTGATGTAGGAAAGCCAATGTTCTCATTCATGTCCATGAGTGGTTCACTCCAGGACAAAGAACCAGTCTTCTAGATGAATTCAAAAGACAGTTGGATGTAGAATTGGATGGAGTTAAAGAGAGAAAAAAAGAAAAATATTGAATGTGGTAAAACACATTGTTCATAGCTCTTTAAACCATAGGCCTATGTTGTGGTTTTACTGCTGATGAGTAAGGGAAAGTAAACACTCGAAAACATATGACACAATTTATATAGTGGATGGATGTATATTTATTTATGGTTCATCTGAGCCCAAAGAGAAATTATAAAAGTTTTGTAGAAACCACAAGTCTTTTGCATATAAGTCAAAATGTCTATTCTTTGTGGTTTGGGATTATACATAAAGCTTCCATATGGAAAAAAGTTTTTTTTTTTTTAAATACAAAAATAAAAGAACCAAGCATCAAAGAACCAACTGAAAGACTGGGCAACATAGTCTCTCAAACTTCTAGGTTGTAGTTTGAATGTATGTACGTTTTGTTTTGCACTATACCAAACTCAGGTTTACAGGGTTTCATATGAGATTATGTCACATGTACAATGTAAATATGTTCATGTACATTTGCATATGTTATGAGTCCATATATATATATATATATATATATATATATATATATATATATATATATATATTATTTTTCTAGGCTGTTACTGGTCACATATCTTATTAGAAGCCTGGATGATGGACTCCTGCTCTTCCAGTGAAACCAAAGGAATGCCAACTGTTTTGAAGCAAGGGCCAATCCCACAGTATAATAATTATATATTTGATTTGTACCATTTACTTCCCCCAAAATGTCCCTTTAAATGAAGCCACATGGAAGTGAGTGATTGGGTCGGTGGCTGCCAGTGTGAGAAGCATGGAGTGTGTGAGGCAGCAAAAGCAACTCATCCTGAGGAACCATCCTGAGGATAACCTGAGGTTATCCTGGGATGCTGAGCTCTTGCTCTTTTCTGTGGGCCCTGGGGTAGGATTCCTGAGATCCACAGTGTGCTGCTACTGTGGATTCCTTGTGATCCACATGCTGAGCCATGGAACTCCCAGACTCAGTTTACAGGACAGATTTGGTTCATGGCAATGCTTCATTTGGATTTTTACAATGCTTCAAATAGTTTTAAGCTAATATATATATATATTTTGAAATTGGAAGCTTCCAAACACCCCCGCCCCCATTCTTAGGTAGGGTTTAATTGCTTTGAACAGACACCATGACCAAGCCAACTCTTATAAGGACAACATTCAATTGGGGTTGGCTTACAGGGTCAGAGGGTCAGTCCATTATCATCAAGGTGGGAGCATGGCAGCGTCCAGGCAGGCATGGTGCAGGAGGAGCTGAGAGTTCTACGTCTTCATCTGAAGGCCACTAGAAGACTGGCTCCTATGTGGTTAGGAGGAGCATCTCATTGGCCACCCTGGCAATGGCATACTTCCTTCAACGAGGCCACATCTACTACAACAAGGCCACACCTCTTAGTAGTGGCACTTCCTATGGGCCTAGCATATTCATACTCCCATATCCCCAAAGAGACAGACTTATGGCTCCTCTCAATAAAATCAGGTTTGGAAACCTGAAGTCACACGATCACAGTGCCGTGTATAGCTGTTAGGTAGTTGCTATCCCTCTTAAAGATGCTATATTGACCACTGCACTTAGTTGATTTTTTTTTTCTGATAGTAAATTATGTCTCTCTCCCAATGTCTTCATCAAAAATTCTCAACACTTGAGAAAGCTGTATTCTTGAGTCACATTCTTCGTATACTCTGCCATCTACTTGCATATTTAGATATTTTACTGCCACATCTAATACTTTAGATCTAAGAAACTGTCTTTCCAAGTACTAAAACTTCTCAGAACATTCTTCCCATTGGGTTTATTTCTTCCCCTAAACACTTGGTGAGTGGCAGTGCAAAGGGAAGAGGGGAGGGGCAGAAAGAGTGGAGCAAGGGTGTGCAGGGGTTTTCCAGCTTGAAGACTTGGCACTACATGACACTTAGGAAGGCGACAAGGAAGGGTAATAAAGTGGGAGGATATGATGCAGGAAAGGAACACAAGGACAGAAAGAAGGCAGAGAGCTAATTGTTTTTCTAGTTTCAGCTTTGCCGTTCTAAAATTTCTTAACATTCCTTAAAATGTTTTGCAGTGAATGAGTGTGTACAGATGTGGTTGATACTGAAAGTAAAAAAGTGTAAGTGAAGCTCTACAGTTCCAGAATAGCCATTAAATTGCATAGAAGTTCATTGACACATGGAACATGAAACTGGTAAGTGCTTTAGTGGCTGCCATAACCTAGCTGTGAACTACTCTTATTTGTGAATCTGTTACAAAAGGCGCTTTTTAATTTAAAAAGTGCCATTGTTTGATTGTGAATTCCCACCCCAACCCTTCTAGAGCTGGCTTGCTCGAAAGTGAAATTACCTTTTAATTTATCTGCTGTACAAAAAAGTGTTAAGATCATAAAAATTTATCTGAGAATGGATGTAATATAGTAGATAAACAAAGCCAAGATTTAATTATTGTAAAACATAAAGTTGGTAAGCCTCTATGAAAACTGGTCAGGAGATAAATTTGAACAGCCCAAATGTAAACAGCAGTACAGAGTGAGAAAACACGAGAAAGCATGGGGCAGAGGCACAGAGACGATAGAATGATACTTTGAACCACCAAAGCCAGTAAACATGAAAATTTAGATGACACAGTTCTACTGCAGAAAAGCCACTAACTCTGACATCCTAAAGGAGACTACTTGATTACCAGTTTATTTTACTATCAAAAGTATTGAAAAATTGAATCATAAATAAATGCCTTTCCTCAAAGATAATTATAGTTCCATATGAATCTTTTAATATTTCTGTTACATTTTTTAAACATTGAACATTTTTGATAATGCCATACATGAGTGCTATATTACATCATTTCTATCTCCCCCTCTCTCCTTCCAACTCCTTCCATGTCTCCCACCCCAACTCCACCTTAAATTCATTTCTTCTTAAGTATTGTTATATCTACAGGCACACATGCACACATGCATACATGCACACACATACCACACAGTGTTTACACATAGACACTTTTACATACAAAATATACTCAACACACACATACACAATAAACACATACACTCAGAGAACTGCAGAGCCCATTTATTGTTTGCGTGTTGTGTTAGTCAGGGTTCTCTAGAGTCACAAAACTTATGGGTAGTCTCTATATAGTAAAGGAATTTATTGATGACTTACAGTCTGCAGTTCAACTCCCAACAATGGTTCAGTAGCAGCTGTGAATGGAAGTCCAAGCATCTAGCAGTTGCTCAGTCCCACACGGCAAGCAGGTGAAATGTCCAATGTCCTTATATGGTCTCCAGCAGAAGGTTTAGTCCAGTTTAAAGGTGTGTACCACCACACCTTTAATCCCAGATGACCTTGAACTCGGAGATCTCCCTGTCTGAATCTTTTGGAATCCATAGCCACTATGCCTCAAGATCTCCATACCAAGGTCCAGATCAGAAACTTCTATCTCCCAGCCTCCAGATTAGGGTCACTGGTGAGCCTTCCAATTCTGGATTGTAGTTCATTCCAGATATAGTCAAGTTGACAACCAGGAATAGCCACTACATATGTCTATGTACTAGAGCTGACCACTTGGTACTGGATAATTTATCAGGATGCTCATCCCTGAACAGGACAAATTCTGCCTCTCTTAGCAACCATTCACATATTTTAAAAGGTTTAACGGAAAGAATTCACAAGTTCTACCAAAGAACAGCACTAGGGAGACAGCCTTCCATACTCTCTCTCATCACGTTCCACACAGCTTTTACAAAATTAATTTATTTTAACTTATATGTATACATGTTTTGTGTGAAAACATGTCTGCATCACATGCGTGCTTGGAAGTCAGGAAGTTAAGAAGGAGTCTTTGGGTCCTCTGAAACTGAAGTTTCAGATGGTTGTGAACTACCATACAGGTTCTGGGAACTAAACCTGGGGTGCCTACAATGGCTTTTAACCAATGTGCCATTTCTGCAAATTTTGATCCTGCAGGTGAACAAATAATAAAGTATAAGGTTCCCTCATATGGTAATTATCTAAAATTCTTAAGCCAGTTTTTCTCAACTTGTGTGTTGTGACCCCTTTGGTCTTGAATAACCATTTCATAGGGGTCTCTTAAGAACATTAGAAAGCAGATATTTACATTACAATTCATCATAGTAGCAAAATTATGGTTATGAAATAGCAAGGAAAAATAGTTTTCTGGTTGGGTCAACATGAGGGATGTATTAAAGGATTATAGGAGTAGGAAGATTGAGAATCTCTGTCCTAAACAGAGCTAACAATACATTGTGCAAGGACTGTCTTATACTTCAAATGTGTGTATTGTTTTATATTATTGGTGATAGTTTGCCATATCCATATCCTATATATAATTTCCTCTATTACATTTATAAAACCATAAATGTAAATGATAATTGCAAATATTTTAGAAAGTTCATGGTTGAAAATTATTAGTACAGATTGAAGAAAATAAATTCAATCCAACTAAGGTTATTTACCAAGCACACAGTAAACATTTTAAGTTAAATATTGTAAGACCTTTCCTTTTGATCAAGGTTATCTTTCACTGTCCAACATGTTTTGAAAATCCTAGTCAGCAAAAATAGATAAGATCGTTAAAAATTAAAAAGGAATACATAAAATTATAATTATTAAATGATAGCAAATTTTAGGCATAACAATTCAAGAACTTATTAATAAAGTATCAAAACTGAATATTTCAAATATATATTTCAGCTCAGTTATTTTTATCTTATTAACCATGTAGGGCAAATGAAACATTACAGTGTTAAAAAAGAACTTATCACAATGTACATCAGCTATCTAGGAACAAATCTATCATAAGATGTATAAATCTCAACAGATTGTTAAGAAAACATTGATAAGACACAAAGAAACAGAATGGCACATCCTTCAGTGTTTCAAGTTCTTTCCAAAACAGTTTAGATTTAGTGCCAAAGCAATCAGAATGCCAGTATTTGTTAATGAGCTTTCACATATGTATGACAACACAGGGAAAAAAATTATGTTGCAAAGCAAAACACCATGGGCAAGGGTGATTATTAAGGTGAGAGGATTACTTTGCCAGAGGCTAAGGTTATTTATCAGCACATGAATAATTCAACTGATGGATTATGTTAAATGCTATTCTTGGAGTTCAATTTGAAATGTTTTATTACCTATATTTTGTTTAGTTAAAAATATCCTTACCATTTTCAAATTCAGCCCATGTCAGATTTTTTTTTTTTTTTTCCTGAAACGAAGTTTCTCTGTGTAGCCCTGGCTGTCTTGGAACTCACCCTGTAGACCAGGCTGGCCTTGAACTCAGAAATCTGCCTCCCAAGTGCTGGGATTAAAGGCGTGCACCACCACTGCCTGGCCAGATTTTATTTTCCTTGTTAATTCTAGAATATGTGAACTTAGAAGACACCTGTGCACTAAAAGGACAATCCTTGGTTTCTGAATTTCCTTGAGACCATGATAATGAGTTTCTCCATTTATTTCAAATTAAAAATGTCTTAGACAACAATAGAGATGCTGATAGGGTATAAGTGGAAAAATGTTTTTAAAAAGTATCAGATTTCTTAACTAAAATGGACATGGGCTGGATCTGGTGTTTGAGGTTTATAATCTCAGCTCCTTGGGTGGATGAGGCAGAAGAATGATAAAGTCAAGGGCATCCTGTGTTACAAAATATATTAATTACCTTTATATTGCTGTGACAATACAATGACCAACACCACCTTGTAGAATAGAGTTTATTTGAACTCATAGTTCTAGAAAGTTCATAATGGAGGAGTAGGCATGACGACAGGCAGGAATGGTGTCAGGAGGAACAAGCTCTGAGACAGAGATGGCATCTTTACACACAGGAAGCTGAACAAGCAAACTAGAAGTAGAGGGTTATAAACTCCATGCCTGCCTCCCCGAAAGGAGTGATGTATTCCCCCAATAAGGCTGCCTCTGTGCACCAAAAGACATAATGTCCCAAAACAGTGCCACCAACAGGGCCCAAAGTTTTCAAATACATGAGTCTATAAAGGACATTTCTTATTTATTTATTTACTCACTTTACATCCTGATTGCAGCTCCTCCCTTCTCCTCCCAGCTCCCGGTCCAGAACTCTGACAGCTCCTCCTCCCATCCTCCCTCCCCTTACCCTCTGAGAAGGGGGAGACCTCCCCTGTATTGCCCCATCCTTGCACATCAAGTGACTACAGGACTAGGTGCATCCTCTCTTGCAGAGGCCACACAAGGAGTCCAGTTAGAGGAACAGGACCCATAGATAGACAACAGACTCAGGAACAGCCACCACTCCAGTTGCTGGGGGACCTGCATGAAAGACATTTCTTAATAAAACCATAACAGAGAACGAGTTTGAGGCCAGCCAGGGCAACCTAACGAGATCTTGCCTCAAAGTAAGAAAGTAAAAATAGGACTGCTGATGTAGACCACTGGTAGCATACTTGTCTGGTATTGCTTAAGGTTCTAGGTTCAATGAATAGTATTATGAACAACAAACAAAATAAAACATAAAATCCCCAAACTATGACTTAAGAATTTATGTAGTGGAGAACTTGATACTCAATTTTGGACAAAGTATTCCATCAGATTAATTCATACCCATCTGCTTTAGAAAGTAGAACTGCCTACTAGAAGTTATTACTTACTTATAATCATTCATTTTAAAATGATTTAAAATCATTTAAATTTATTTTTAATAAATTTAATAATAAACTTAAATTATTTAAATTTGTTTTTTTAAATGAAATACTTATTGCCAAATAGATGGATATGTTCTGAATTAATATATCTATGAGCATTTGTAAATCTTTGAGTGATAGATTAAATCTAATAATATTTTTGACTGTGTGCAACAAATGTTTAAGAAAATGCCAACTCAAAATTGTTGGTGTCTTGAGAAATCATCACACACCAAAAAAGAACCAGACCTGAAGTCTATACATGTCAGTGAACTTTTATACAGTTAGAATAGTGAGTCTGAAAGTGTGGTCATTTACTTCACATATTCACCATGGAAAACATGGCATCAACCTGGACATTATCTAATAATATAATGGATGACATAATAGAAATGTAGAATCAGGGTGGAAATTATCATGTTCAACAAAACTTAGTGTGGTAGGAATTCTTATAAATTGCCTCAATAAACATAGAAATTAACTGTATAAATAAAGAGTAGGCAAGATGTCTCTCAACATTACCTTATGAGACAAGAACTATGAACATTTGTCAATAGTGAGCTTGGGGTAAGTCAATGATATGATATGTTTGCTTAAAATTTGCTATTTACATTCAAGGCATAGAGTTACTCATCTTCTTCAATAAAGCTCCCAATCCTTGCATATTTTTTGTATTTTAAAAAAATGGAAATCAGAAGAAGAACTAAAGTAGGCCTGTGTGAATGAAAGGCATTTGTAGAGCCAGGAACGACTCATTTCATGGTGTGTTTAAATGAGTGTCTTCAGTTCACCTCAGCCTGAGGTAGGTTGCATTGCCTTCTCTGCCTTCATTAGAAACCCTCTGAATCACTTCAGTAATATGCTTTGCCTTGGAGATGCAAATCAAAATTTCCACTCTGGTTTTTGAGCAAAACAGCCCAGAGCTAAGTTGAGCTGTCTATTTACCCAATGGCCTGAAAACAACTCAGGTGTTTTCTGGTTAGTCCTCTGGTTATAGAAGTGCTTGCATTGAAGATAGGTCTTTAATAATATAATATATATTTTTATAATATAATTATATAATATATATTATATAATATAAATATATAATATAATTATATATATTATATAATATAAATATATAATATAATTTTATAATTTTGCTTATGTATTCTTTTGCGTTGGGGTTTGACCCCAGTGCTGGGATAAGTAGAACTCCCCCATGTGATCCATATATGGCACATCTGGTTGGTATCACACATATGTCTTAAGCATGGCAGTCTGTATTTCTAGGATTTTGTACATGAAGAGAAAAGTGGTTTGACTCACATAATTCTCAGTTGGAAAGTCAGTGTCCTCAAGTCTCTATAAAAATTGTGGGTGACCTGAGAGTTAATTTAAATCACTTGCATATTTTTCTTCTCTTAGCATGCTGTACAGTTTACAGCCCTAGGGAAAAGAGCGCTTCAATCCAAGTCTATCTAGGAAGCTCTGCCTGAGATAACGTCATTTATGGTTAAGGGAGATCATTGTTGTGCTTACTAATTTCTTGTGGTTGGTAGCCCTGGGATTTGGGATTGCTGGCTGGTTTTCTGTAATACTGTATCATAAATATGGTTGGATGTGTTATAGCACAAACATTTAAAAACCCTAGCATGTTTTGTCTATATAAAAGAATTATTATCCAAATTATGCAGAGCTGTATCCCACATTTTCTCTATCAGTTTTTTTCTTTTTTATTGTTATAGTTTTTATGGTGTTGTGCTGGATTTCCAGTGCTAATGTTTGTGTGTGTATTTCATTTTTGTTTTTTAGAATAATTGAGTGGAATTTCTGTTCTCTTACACAAAGTCACAGTATTCAAATTAAAAATTTGGGTTTGTTCGTAACAGTAGACAAGGCTATTTACTCCCTGAAGTCACTTTTGGCATCATTTAGCCACTGAAGGATTTCTGCCTTTTTGGATAGGTTAGCTTCCTACCATTAGGATCACGTTCTATAACCTCTGTGTAACTCAGGTCTTTGTCCTTCCTTTTTCATAGGCTGTGCTACCAACCCTGGTCTGTTTAATTGGATCTTTTGTTTTTTTACACAGAAGATCCTCCAATAGGAGAAAATTATCAAAATTGTTGATGGGTGTCAAAATGAACACTGAAAACACAAACATTTGCTGAACACTGAGCATAAGTTATCAATATAACAAGTATTATTGGCAATTCTCTCAGTAATTTTGGAAGTATATTTTGTTTCTAAAGAACTAACAATAGCAAAGTTAAACAAGTTATCAGGAATTCCAAACTGATGAAATGAGGGCCCAAGACAGTGATCCTAGGCTCTCCTGGCAGTGAAGTTTCTGGACCAGCCTTTCTCTTGAAGATAGGCTTGTTTTGTTTATTATTGTATTTATAGCAACCTGGTGACTAGATGACCAGCCTGATTCTTCCCTACAACCTACCATCATGTACTGTTTCACAGCAGGCCCCTAGGTAACAAGGCTAAGTGACCACAGATGCAAATCTACAAAATATGAGACAAAATCAACTTTTCTTCTTTGTTAAAAAAAAAAAAAAAAGGTATGTGAAAAATTTGACCATCCTTACTGAGAGATGATAGTGCTATCTTGAGCTTTGTAAAAAATAATTATATTAGCCTAGGTATAAGTAAGATGCATTCATTATCCTCAGGGGAAAAATCAAACATCATTATATAGAGAATGAGTGTTGAGTTGGAGTAGCAGGTTAGAGTATACATTGCCTGTTTCTAGGCCCAGGACCACATTTGCATATACACTTTATTCTGTACTGCTGGCTAAATTTGTCTTTGAGGGGCATCCAGTGAGATTTGGAAAGCTCATGTGAAGTACAAGCTATTATTCTTGCAAAGTCAGAGTTATCTAGCTGTTGTCTTGACACCCCTAGAAATTTCTGTATTTCCTTGAATTGTCTAAGACCATGTTTTCTTTAGGTTGTGGCAAAAAGTGTGACTTTCAGGCTTTTTTGAGAGGTCCACCTCATGGATTTGGTCAGTTTGTCTTCCAAGGACAGTTTACTCTTTCTTAGGAAAATTTCTAGCTAACATTATTTAGTTTGTCACCGCTTCTACCTCTCATTGCTCTATAATTTAATTTTGTAAATTCTACCCACGTTTCCCATAATGCTAACAATGGCTTAGTCTTTCTGACTAAACTCTGATTGAATATGAAACTTTTATTGTGATACATTTAAGCAGACTTACATTGAGGAGAATCTTAAGTTGGCAAAGGTTCTGCCAGTTATAGTGATTCTCTATATAAAAGCTTATGCTTTGGAGTATACATATTGTATTCAACCTAATTTTATTCTTAAAACACCCACTGAGGATTCTTTATGGTAAGATGGGAGCTTCTCGTGTTAGGAGTTACAAGTAGAGCCAATTCTTACTGCATTTACCATGAGTCAGAGGCTTACATCTTTAATTCAGGAACTAGGGGGAATAAGCAATCTGGCATAAATCAGTAGATGGTGCAAATTCCTGAATAAATATTCTGATTTGTCTGATTTTCAAATGTCCAATGTTTTTTTATCACTGGCCCAAGCTACTTCCTGCCTCCTGAGTATTTTAAATTGGAATTGACATGGACAAGTACATGCATTTATTCCCCATCATCCTTGATAAACTTAAATGGATTACTCTAAAAACCACTTAGAGTCAAATTCACTCTCCCTAGCCACTGGCAATTTTTATACATTTAGACACAGTCATGGCCACAATCCGTTGCCTCATGCAACTGACCACACAGTTCTCATTTGTTCATATTTCCAAAGCCAACTTCGTTTTGTCAAAAACAAATCCCAAATCAAGACATTATATTACTATACTCATAAAGTTGATGAAAAGCAAAAAAGAAGAGGAAGGATAAGTTTATAATTGATCATTCTTCAAGAGTAGAAAAGAAAGAAAAAGATTCAAGAGGAAATTGTTTCTCTGTGGCATGGCTGCAAAACACACCTTGAGAAGACTCAACTTTTCTACTTGAATATTGTTTTTTTGAGCAAATTGAAAGTAAATTGGCATCTTGATGAACATTCACTCCAAGCTAAGGATGGATGAGTTGGGTGCTGTAAGAAGACAAAGATGCCAGTGAGTACACATCTCCCATGCTTGTGCAAAGCAGAGATTAAGGACACAGATCGAAATTGGCTTCAATAGCTAGTGTTTGATGATGTTCTTGGCATAAAGAATCTGAAACTGCCAAAAGTTACAGTAATCACGTTGTAAAGAACAACTTACTTGACAAGTGGACATAATATACCGGACAACTTTTCTAAAACTCAGTGTTTGTGCTCAACAGTGAACTGCCAGCAGAACCAATAGCCTGAACTTTTTTTTTTTTTTTTTTTCAGAAAGGGATCCCAACAGATGTAGCCATGTATGAACTGTGTTTCTTCTGCCCAGCGGGGACTTAGGCAGGTAAGCTGTGCTTGAGAAAGTTTCTACTCAGAAATGATCTATACACTTCCCTTGACTTGGGTTGCTAGGCAAAGAATAGCTTTATTAACCTTTCTTCTTTGTGCACATCCCTTCACCGAGAGAAGTCAAGCTTCGGTCTCCTTTCCTCTCTAAATGAGGGGATGAGCAGAGAAAAAAATATCCTGGAGAAAACCATGAAGGCAATTAAGGGACATAAATATTTCTCTGAGTGTGGGTCAGTTAGTTTTCAGAGGTCCTCGTATGGGCCACCAGATGCCGCAAACCCCGAACTCCGACCAGCAGAGACAGGGGTGGGGGTGGGGGGTGGGGGGGCATGACAGGAATGCCAAGGAAGGTTTCTCAAACTTCTTTCTCAAACAGCTTTCTCAAACAGCTTTTTCAAACAGCTTCCTCAAAACAGCATTCTCCTTCCTCCCCCTGGGGCACATCCTGTTTTTGTTTTTCATCAGTCCTCTGACCTAGTCCCTCCCCCCTCTCCTGGATCCAATCAGAGTTCAGCCAGGGAGCGCAGTGATAGGCCAGTGACTCATCAGGCCATCAGCACAGGATCGTCCAAGTGCACAGGCTCAGGTTCTTGGTAAACAGGGATCACAGGGTTTGGTCACACCTGCTTCCCACAAGTTAGTAAATCTACTTGCTCCAAAATTAGTTTCTTTTTAAAACTGCCCAATTCCACTATTAATAGACATATTAGTCCTATTATAAGCAACATGTGAAAGTTCTAAAGTCTTTAAAGTATGACTGATAGAGATGCAGAGAAACATTTATCATGACTCAAAGATAAATTCAAAATTAGGGATACAGATTCATTTGGACAACTGAAACAAACAAACAAGCAAACAAACAGATAAACAAAGATATGCAGATATGAAGCTAGTTGGTTGAGCATCTGTTTTAGATTAGGTGGTTGAAGGAGGCCCCTGGAAAAATGTCTTATTTAATGTAAGATCTGAATTCAAAGACATAAACCATATAAAAGTGAAGGGGATGTGTGTTTCCAAAGAAAGCAGAGGCTTCAGTATTGGAGCTGATAAATCTGTGGAAGACAAAAGAGACTGCATGCACTTGAGTTTAGTGAGACACAGAGAGTAGTTGGTCAATGTCAGGGTGCATGGTGGAGTGACATCATTGTCAGGGTCTTGGCTTTTCTTCCAAGTTTTCTGAAGACACTTGAATATTAAGCACTAATATGAGTTTAGCCAACTTCCTCTGCTTTCTCTGGCAGGTATTTACTCTGGACAAGAACAAGAGAGGATAACCCAGCTGAAAAGTAAGTATTGTGACCAAATTAGTGGACACTAGAGGACTGTGGCAAAATGGGAGAGAGAGAGAGAGAGAGAGAGAGAGAGAGAGAGAGAGAGAGAGAGAGAGAGGCACCACAAGGCATGGAGTAGATGAAAAGGTGATCACATGTTCTTGATATGGCAGGCCCAGGAAGTTTGATTATTTGGGTTCGGTTGTATTTGCAACGTCATCTATTCTTAAAAGGTCTCTGTCTTCTCAAATACTACAAATATGCTTTCTTAACGCGGTGAGGAAAGAGGAAAGCAAATAATGCCATTTAAAAGGGTAGGTAAGTTATGCTATCACTTGGGAGACTTACGGTTCTCATAGTCGAGAATTCTAACTGGAATGGCCTTACACACTAGAGACTATCAGTTTTCTCCATTTCTTGCATTTAAGGGAATATGTTTCAGATATAATGAACGTCATCTTTATAGACTCATGAAGGATTCAGGGGGTTCATGTATTTCTATTCTGTCATTCTTTATTCTAAGACAAATTTAGACAAGATTATTTAGACACAATGGCTCTCAGTGACAAGAAGCCTGTCCATAGGCAGAGGGAGTAAGAACTATCTAATATAAGCTTCTTCATTGATCTTATTGGGTCAGCTTTGGCCATGGGCCAGACCAGCATCTATAGCATTTGCTGGGCAATGACGGACCTAAGATTAGATTAGTCTAATTGATGTAGTGTAGAAGTTAGAAAAAACACCTGAAAATGTCAGAGTTCTAGGAGGAAAAGAAAAGAAAGGATATTGTTGTGTAGGTAACCAGCAGTATTACTGGGAATTAGTAATGTTTACTTATTTTTTTATTTCTATTTTCATTTTCCAAGACACGGTTTCTCTGTATAGCTCTGGGTGTCCTGGAATTTCCCATGTAGACCAGGCTGTTCTTGAATTCAGAGATCTGCCTGCTTACTTTTTGTTTTAATAAAGCTGGAAAGTACTATTTATACCTTAAGTTTGGGAAACCAAACAAATGGTATGGATAACTTTTTAAATAGTAAGAATCTCTGACATCATAGAGGAAATGTAGTGAAGTTACTCCAGAAACATGGCTGGCTAGTCAAGGTCTTAAACACAGGAATGCAATTATTTAATTCTCTGTTCTATGCTCAAGAAAACTTTGTCAGACATGTTATGGACTCTTTGGATCTGTTTGTTTTTACTAGCTTTTCGTATTTTGATGTTTTCTTTCTTCATCCTACTGAGTTCTTCTCTCTAAATTCACATTTCATATTTCTTCTACATAAAATAATAGCAAACTAACCACAGAGCAGAGTTCATGTTGTATTTCCCTGTAATGATATTAGCAGATATTCTTTGAGATGACTGATGTAAGAGATTTAAAAAAATAACTGGTGTACTTTGAAAATCATGATCTGACTTTTGTAATAATGTTCTGTTCTGGTAATTATATAGCATAGACAAAAATGAAACACAGGAATGAATTTTGATTGGACTTAGTTCAATCTGTAATAAAAGCTCTTCCATTGATAATCATCTATTTAAGGAACAATGGCTGAAAACTAAATACCACTAACTTACACCAACTGAATACTTGAATTGGGAATGCCAGTTTCTATTTTGTCGCAAAAAAAAATACTCTATTTTAAATTTATCTTATTTATCTTCCTAAAAACTGAATTCTACATTGAATAGTTTTTATAATTTTTGTGTTTTGAAATAACTCTTCTAGTACATTTTATTATGACTAAACTCAAAAATACAGTGATTTATTAAATTGCTAGATGATCCATGCATACTTTGCATGAACTCTGGGAGGTAAAAGAATATCTCTCACAGTGAACAGTGGCCTATTAAGTTTTTAAGGTACTAGTATTTGACAGTTGGAAAGGGTTTATGGAGCAGAAAGTAATGCATTTTGATCTGCACAATTTATGCTCTGTGTTTGAACACCAGTGTAGGTTCAACTGTGTCCTGAATACACGTGTCCTCAACCCACAGACCATAACTCTGCTTCTTTCTCCTTGCCTTGTGAGAGCAGTTCTTACATTCTTGACTCCCTGGCCCCATGCTTTTTCAGTCACTGCCAATTCCTGTCTACCATCCTTTCATTCCTTTTGCTATTGGCTGTTCTTTTCCTTATCTCATAAATAAAATAATTTCTTAGGACATACTTTTACTTGACTTCTTCAGCTTCTTTTATTCAACCTTTTGTTTCTGATAGCCCTCTTCACCTGTGAGTAGCTTCATCCACCGCTATGACTCAATTCTTATCACATGTCTAAGACATATGGAGATGCGTCTTTTTTTCCCCTTAAATTGCTTTTACTTATTTTTCCTTTTGTAATTAGATATTTTATTTTCTTTATTTACATGTCAAATGTTATCCCTTTTCCTGGTTTACCCTCCCCAAACCCTCTATTCCACCCCCCTCCCACCCCGCTCACTAACCCACTCACTCCCACTTCCTTGTCCTGGCATTCCCCTACACTGGGGCATTGAGCCTTCACAGAACCAAAGGTCTCTCTTCTCATTGATGTCCCACAAGGCCATCCACTGTTACATATTCGGCTGGAGCCATGGGTCCCTCCATGTGTACTCTTTGGTTGGTGTTTTATTCTCTGGGAGCTTTGGGAGTACTGGTAGGTTCATATTGTTGTTCCTCCTATGGGGCTGCAAACCCCTTCAGCTCCTTGGGTTCGTTCTCTAGCTCCTCCATTGGGGACCTGTGCTCAATCCATTGGTCAACATGTTGACTTCTGTATTTGTCAGGCACTGGCAGAGACTCTCAGGACACAATTATATCAGGCTCCTGTCAACAAGCACTTGTTGGCATCCACAATAGTGTCTGGGTTTGGTAACAGTATATGGGATGGATCCCCAGGCGGGGCAGTCTCTGGATGGCCTTTCCTTCAGTCTCTGTTCCACACTTTTTCTCTGTGTCTCCTCCCATGGGTATTTTTATCCCCCTTGCCAATCCTACATCGATAGAGGGCTAATATCCAATATATACAAAAAACTCAAGAAGTTAGACTCCAGAAGAACAAATAACGCTATTAAAAATGGGGTACAGAGTTAGACAAAGAATTCTCAACTGAGGAGCACCGAATGGCTGAGAAGCACCCAAAGAAATGTTCAACATCCTTAACCATCAGGGGAATGCAAATCAAAACAACCTGAGATTGACCTCACATCAGTCAGAATGACTAAGATAAAAAACTCAGGTGACAGCAGATGCTGGTGTGGATGTAGATAAAGAGGAACACTCCTCCATTGCTGGTGGGATTGCAAGCTGGTACAACCACTCTGGAAATCAGTATGGCAGTTCCTCAGAAAATTGGACATAGAACTACCAGAAGACCCAGCAATTCCACTCCTGGGCATATACCCAAAAGATGCCCAACTGGTAATAAGGACACATGCTCCACTATGTTCATAGCAGCCTTATTTATAATAGCCAGAAGCTGGAAAAAACCCAGATGTCCCTCAACAGAGGAATGGATACAGAAACTGTGGTACATTTACACAATGGAGTACTACTCAGCTATTAAAAACAGTGAATTCTTGAAATTCTTAGGCAAATGGATGTATCTGGAGGATATCATCCTGAGTGAGGTAACCCAATCACAGAAGAACTTACATTTTATGTACTCACTGATAAGTGGATATTAGCCCAGAAACTCCAAATAACCAGGATACAATTCACAGACCACATGAAGCTCAAGAAGGAAGACCAAAGTCCTTTGGCCCTTCTTAGAAGGGGGATCAAAATACCCATGGGAGGGGATGTGTCTTAAACCTTGCAGCTAATCTTCGACTTTCATTGTCTGGCAATATCACACTGCCTGGACATTCTGTAGATGTGTCCCACAGTGGCAGTTAAGCTTAGTTGTCAACTCAGTTGAATCGACAATTAGAAAATCAGCAAAGCATACTTCTGGGTGTGTTTCTGAAAGTGTTTCCAGATAGAATTGACCAGAAAAAAAAAATCTGCCCAGAGGAGTGATGCTATTCCATAGTTTGGGGCCCCAGGTAGAGCAAACAACACAGGCATACATGTTTCTTAAGAGTGTCTTACTTTCCTGCTGTTAACACTCATGGATAATCAGATTTTAGATTCCTCACTTGTGAACATGAACTCATAACAATGATGTTCCAGGGGTTTCTAGACTTATAGCCTCAAGCTTGGGTTAGGCCTTTGGTCCCTCTTCTGCTGAAGCCTCTAGATTCTCGGATCAAGCAGTCAGTGTTTTCATCACCCTTCTAGCCAGTGTCTGATATAGAAGTCAACGTAACACCCACCATACATATACACATGTCCTACCAGCTTGGAAACCTCAACTGAAGCATCCACTTAGTACAGCCTCCACTAAGTGCCTCTCACAGCACTATGTGCCAGCCCTCCACATGGTTACTAGTGGTACCTCACTCTTCCTCTTTGGGACTTGGACTCTATAATGTTTTGTTTGCTGATTCTCTCCACTTCTTCCTGTAATTGCTCACTGCACTTACTGTGATCCCACCCCTGAAATGTCCCTCCTCCCTTTTCATATCCAAAGTAATATACATTGTTAACTACAGCAATTTGGTCCAAACTCCTTACATCTTTTTTAATTTTTAGTTTTGTTTTTTTATTGGATATTTTCTTTATTTACATTTCAAATGTTATCTCCTTTCCTGGTTTTCCCTCTGAACCCTCCCTTACCCTCTCCCCCTCCCCCTGTTCATCAACCCACCCACTCCTGCTTCCTGGCCCTGGGATTCCCCACACTGGGGCATAGAGCCTTCACAGGACCAAGGTTCTCTCCTCCCATTGATCACCGACAAGGCCATCCTCTGCTACATATGCAGCTGGAGCCATGGGTCCCTCCGTGTGTACTCTTTGGTTGGTGATTTGGTCCCTAGGAGCTCTGGGGGTACTGGTTAGCTCATATTGTTGTTCCTCCTATGGGGCTGCAAACTCCTTCAACTCCTTGGATCCTTTCTCTAGCTCCTTCATTGGGGACCCTGTGCTCAATCTGATGGTTGGCTTCAAGCATCCACCTCTGTATTCATCAGGCACTGGTGGAGCCTCTCAGATCTATTCTCTGCAGTCATCCATTCTAACACATTTCTCAATTTCAGATTTCTGAGTATCTGAATAATCTAGTGTAGATATCAAATGTCCTTTCCAGCCCCCAGCCTTGGTTTTCAGCCTCATTTCCATGGATGCATGGGTCACATCTGAATTACTTGTTTCCAAACATGCCAGGTACTTTAGTAGTTTATTATCATTTCAATGTTCTGTTCTCTCTGGTTATTTATTCTGAATTCACTTTACTCTTCACTTTCCCAAAGTCTTACTGAACTTCTTTTGAAGTTCCCTTCACCTAGAATAATATTTTTCTTGGGTTTTAGCATCACAAACTTCTGGTTTAGATTCTCTCAAGGGTCACCTTACCCCTTATTTCCAAGGAGACTCCTTCCCAGCAGTTAAGCCATATTCAAGCACTGAACAGCTTGACATTCAACTGCTCATTACTGCCATACAGTCTCATGTCTCTCACACGAGATGGTAATATACTTATAGGTAAAGCCTTTCTTTTTATTATTGTTACTTAATATCTAAAAATGTTCCTGTAATGCAAAAATACTCAGTAATATTATAAATAAGTAAAGATTTTATTTACAGTTTTGCATGGGACACACACATAGCAACAGATACACACATAGACACACACAGACACACACAGACACACAGACACAGACACAGACAGACACACACAGACATAGACACATATACAGACACAGACAGACAGACAGACAGACAGACAGACAGACAGACACACACACACACACACACACACACACACACACAAACACACACTGATCACTGAACCAGGTAATAAATGGACTCATTTCCTCTCTACCCTAACTTCTTCTTTCTTTTCTTTTCTTTTCTTTTCTTTTCTTTTCTTTTCTTTTCTTTTCTTTTCTTTTCTTTTCTTTTCTTTTCTTTTCTTTTCTTTTCT
>NC_034601.1:78359271-78364457 GCF_900095145.1 Mus pahari | reverse complement strand
CTTCTTCTCCTTCTCCTTCTCCTTCTCCTTCTCCTTCTTCTTCTTCTTCTTCTGTTTTTAGAGACAGGGTTTCTCTGTGTAGTCCTGGCTGACCTGAAACTCACTCTGTAGACCAAGCTGGCCTCGAACTCAGCAATCTGCCTACCTCTGCCTCCCAAGTGCTGGGATTAAAGGTGTGTGCCACTACTCCCAGCTTCTTAACTCCTTTCTTCTATACAAAGTGAGTTTTTAGAAAATTGTGTTTAGCTTGTACATCTCTCTGTTTAAGTTAGTTAAATTATATGACTTTGAGTGGAAAAGGCAAAAGCAAACAAGTATTTTTTTTCTTTCTTATTAGATATTTACTTTATTTACATTTCATTTTCTTTTTTTTTTTTTCTTTGGTTTTTTGAGACAGGGTTTCTCTGTATAGCCCTGGTTGTCCTGGAACTCACTTTGTAGACCAGGCTAGCCTCGAACTCAGAAATTCGCCTGCCTCTGCCTCCCGAGTGCTGGGATTAAAGGCATGCGCCATCACGCCCGGCTTATTTACATTTCAAATACTGTCCCCTTTCTTGGTTTCCCCTCCAAAAACTCCCTATCCCCTCCCCCTTCCCCCTGCTCACCAACACCCACACCAGCTTCCTGGCCCTGGCATTCCCCTACACTGGGGCACAGAGCAGCCAGGAAGTATTATTGATGTGATCTCGGAGACAGGGTTTGTCCATTTGATTATCAGCAAACTTTAGTGGGGCAACAGTGAGGTGGGGGAGGGAGACTTATCTGATAACTCTCTTTGATCTTTAGAATTCTGTTTCTTTGACTCATGAATCCAGTACAGCCATTCACTGACTAGATACTTACCGACCCACTTCCCTATGACAAGCACCATGTGGACTATTAGGAAAAAAAATAGCAAGTAGGATGTTTTCCTTGCTTTTAGGAATCTTATGGATTTGTGTTGGAAAAGATATTTACATATGATCATACAGCTTTTTCCATGGGATTTCCTGAGCTTTGCAAGCACAGATTTAATAGAGCCCTCCCATTTAGACTCATTATCCACATAATGTCTGGCTGTGGGCCTCTGTATCTGTTCCTATCTACTGCCAGACAATGCTTCTCTGATGATAACTATGTAAGGCATTGATCTGTAAGTATAGCAGAATAGCATTAGGAGTCATTTTATCTATAGTTTTTTTAAAGACCTCTAGTATTTAGGTTTGTACTATGTCTCTGGGCTTCATCTGAGACATGGTTGTTGGTTATCCAATCAGTGTAATTATGTGTTCTTTTTTGTGACGTGGGCCTTAAGTCAAATCTGACATTGGTTGGCTACCATTGCCCTGGGTATATTTTGCAGGAAGGACAGATTTTAGGTCAAAGTTTTTGTGGCTGTGTTTCCCGAATTTCTCTTTCCAGGTAGCCTGCAGAGTAACTTCCCTCACCATAGAGACCCAAATGTAGGTGTAAAGGCTCTGTGTAGGTTCCAGCTCGACTTCTCCACATTCAGGGAGTGCTGTGGGTGTTTCCCCAGCCATGGAGCCCCACTGTCAGTTTGTGAAGAGAAACTTTTTGTCTTAGCAATAGGCTGGGTTGTTTGGGTATTTCTACGGGACCCCCTTGGTCAACAACTCAACTGAATTCAATTCAGTTCCACAGCTGGAAGCCTTGTCTGGTGAGAAGCAATGGTCAGTTGAGACTCTATTCCCCATTACTAGGAGCCCTTATGAGGTTCACCTTCATAGATTCCAGAAAGTTTCCACTACACTGGGTTTCCACCCACCCAAGTGCCCACCCAATTCCAGTTTGTCTTCCTGCATTCTCTCCTTTCACCCTACTTCCCACTAAACAACCTGAACCCTCCTGATCCTGTCCATACCCACTCACAGTCTGCCCCTAAAACTTTTTCTACTTTCCCTTACCAGGGAGATCCATTCATTCCCCCAAGACCCCTCCTCTTTACCCAACCTCTCTGAGTCTATGGATTGTATCTTGGTTATTATTTACTTAATGGTTAATATCCATTTATAGGCAAATACATAACATATTTATCTTTCTGTGTCTGGGTTACCTCATGCAGGATGATTTTTTTCTAGTTCTATTCATTTGCTTGCAAATTTTATGATGTCATTTTTTTAACAGGTGAGTAATACTCCATCATGCAAATTTACCACAATTTCTTTATCCATTCTTCTGTTTAGGGGCATTCATGTTGTTTCCAGTTTCTGTCTATTATGATTAAATCAAAATGTACATGGCTGAGCAATTATTCTTGTTGTAAAATGGAATGTCCTTTGGTTATATGTCCAAGAGTGGTATAGCTGTATTTTGAAGTAGATTCACTCTCAATTTCTGAAGAACTGCTATATTGATTGTCATAGTAGCTGTATAAGTTTGTACTCCTACCTCCTCCATATTTTATCAGCATGAGCTGTCACTTGTGTTGTTGATCTTAGCAGTTGTGACAAGTGTAAAATGGAATCACAAAGTAGTTTGAAGATATTTTTAAAGTTTTTCTCAGCCATTTAAGTTTTCTCTATTGAGAATTGTCCATTGTAGAGCTGTACTATATTTTTAAATTGGATTATTTTGTTTGTTAATATCTAGTTTCTTGAATTCTTGATATAGTGTGGATATTAGTCCTCTATTGAATATAGGATTGGTAAAAATATTTTCCCATTCTGTAGGCTTTCACTTTGTCTTATCAATGGTGTCTTACAGAAGCTTTTCAGTTTCATGAGGTGCCAATTATTAATTGTTGATCTTAGTGCCTGTGCTACTGGTGTTCTGTTCAGAAAGAATTCTTCTGTGGCATTGCATTCAAGGCTAGTCCTCACTTTCTCAGATTCAGTGTACCTGGTTTTATGTTGAGGTCTTTTTGACCAACTTAGACATGAGTTTTGTACAGGGTGGTAAGTATGGACTAATTTGTATTCTTCTAAATGCAGATATCCATTTTGATACTCATTATCTTCTGAATACGTTTTGTTTTTCCAGTGTGTATTTCTGGCTTTTTTTTTTTAAATAAAAAATGTGTCTATATGTGTGTGGAGTTATGTTTGGATCTTTAGTTTGGTTCCCTCTATCAACATGTCTATGACTATGGTAAAACCATGTGGTTTTTATTACTATAGTTCTATAGTACAACTTGAAATCAGGAATGCAGAGACCTCCAGCTGTTTTTTTTTTTTTTTTTTTTTTTTTTTTTATTGTTCACAATTGTTTTAGTTATCCTGGGTTTTCTGTTTTCCCATGTGAAGCTGAGAATTATCTTCCCAAAGTCTGTAAAAAATTGTGTTGGAATTTCTATAAGGATTATATTGAATCTGTTGATTGCTTTGGTAAACAAGGTCTTAAAGTCTAATTTTTTATGGGATAGTACATTATGTGTTTTATTAAAATAATTTACATATAGTAATTTTCCTTGAGTTTTCAGAGCTCCTTCATAGTGTCCAAAAATGGAATGAATTATTTTTAAGGTTGGTATCATGAATTTTCAAGTTCTTAGTTTTTTTAATTTTTTTATTTTCTTTATTTACATTTCAAATGCTATCCCAAAAGTTCCCTATACCCCCCCCCCCGCCCCTGCTCCCATACCCATCCACTCCCACTACTTGGCCCAGGCCTTCCCTTGTGGTGGGTCATATAAAGTTTGCAAGACCAAGGGGCCTCTATTCCCAGTGATGGCTGATTAGGCCATCTTCTGCTACATATGCAGCTAGAGACACAAGCTCAGGGGTTTAGGTTGAGGTAGAGAAGAATAATAGAGAGAAGGTTAATGTATTAAACAGTATTAAGGTATTCTAACTCTTGTTGATGAATTCATCATTGGCCAGTTGGTTGTATTCCTAATTAAGAAGCTTCCTTTCTTCTTAGAATAAATATTCCATTCAACCACATTCAAGAACCATTGTACTGTGCAATGTTCTGTTCAGCTTCAGGGAGCCTGGTTGTGAGGAAGGAGAAGCTCAGCTTTGTCATTCAAAACATTTTTTCTGTTCTTATTCTGGGAATTACTCAATGCACACCAAGCATAAATGGAAAGGGGTTGGGTAGACAGCCGGGCTTTGCTGTCAATGTCTTGTGATACGCATGTGGTTGTCATGTCTAGTAAGTCTGTATGGAAGCTGTGCAAGGTTTGCCTCTACAACCAGCAACTTTTATACTTGGGTAATTCTTCCAGGTAACAAATGCTCCCAATCTCTCATTTCCTTGTTCTAACATCTAGGCCGAGTAAGCCACAGGAGGTAAGGTTGAGTAGAGGTACGGCTAATTCCTCAGAATTTCCCCAGTTATACTTTATCAGCATCTGGCCTATGGTAGCCCTTGCTAGGATATTGTAAGTTTTCTTATAAGTTTCCTTGGTGGCAGAAAAAAAAAAACAACAAGATCTGTGCCACACTTCAGAAGCATCTTTGTAAAAGATACTATTTTCTAAAGATAGCTGCTTCAGTATCTTTGACTATTCATTTTTTCTTTAGTATGATTGCAATCACTTACCGACTATTCTCTTGACTCTTGATTAGCCTACTTGACCAATGGGATGAGTTAGAAAAGACAGTGCAGGATGTCTAAGCCCAGTTTATGAGAAGCAGCTGACTCTTAACATTCATTAGTCCTTCTCAGAGTTGCTACCCAATGATGTAGAAAGCCCACGAGTCGTGGACAAGGGACATGCAAGTGCCATTACTGATAACCTTAGATGAGCTCCCAGCCAACTTGTAGCATAACTCCTGGCTATAGCAATGAGGTGTGTTGCATACCTGGACCATCAGCCTTCAGAGATCTCAAGAGTTAGCTGCTCCCTGTCTGAGACTACATGATAAATGCTAAATGTCATCATCCACCAACAAAACTATGGATATGGTTATCTTGAGAATCTGTTTTGCGATCGTGACATAGGAAGAAGATAACTGAAACCCCTTTAAGATTTATGGCAGAGTCTCTTGTGGCAGTCCTTTATAGGAAAAGGATACCTTCTGTAGACACGTTAAAAAAGAGGTGGATGCCTCCTGATGACCCTGCCCTCCAATCTCCTACAATGAAAGGATACAACAGACCATGGTATCCTTAAGAATATTTTGATCTTCACCCCGCTCTCTTCTCTTCTTCTTTTCCCCCCTTCTCCTCCTCTCTCTCTTCTCTACTCTTCTACCCACTTTGCCGCTCCCCATCCCTGCTTAATAAACCTCTCACGTGGAATC
>NC_034601.1:78353801-78357817 GCF_900095145.1 Mus pahari | reverse complement strand
TGATAAGATGCATGGGATTATTTCAATCTTCTTGTATCTGTTGAGGCCTGTTTTGTGCTAATTGGAAAATTCATAGCTCTGAATGCCTCCAAAAAGAAACTGGAGAGAGCATACACTAGCAGTTTAACAGCACACCTGAAAGCTCTAGAACGAAAAGAAGCAAATACATCCGAGAGGGGTAAATGGCAGGCAATAATCAAACTCAGGGCTGAAATCAACCAAGTAGAAACAAAAAGATCTATGCAAGGAATCAACCAAACCAGGAGCTGGTTCTTTGAGAAGATCAACAAGATAGATAAACCCTTAGCCAGACTAACCAGAGGGCACAGAGACAGTATCCAAATTAACAAAACCAGAAATGAAAAGGGAGACATAACAACAGAAACTGAGGAAATTAAAAAAAATCATCAGGTATCACTACAAAAGCCTATTTTCAACAAAACTGGAAAATCTCGATGAAATGGACAATTTTCTAGACAGATACCAAATACCAAAGTTAAATCAGAATCAGATACACCATCTAAACAGTCCCATAACCCCTAAAGAGATAGAAACAGTCATTAAGAATCTCCCAGCCAGAAAAAGCCCAGGACCAGATAGTTTTAGTGTAGAATTCTATCAGACTTTCAAAGACGACCTAATACCAATACTTTTCAAACTATTCCACAAGATAGAAACAGAAGGAACACTACCCAATTCATTCTATGAAGCGACAGTTATGCTGAGTAGTCTCCCTTGGAGATTGAACAGTTTCTGTCTAATCAGAAACATGTCACAATTTCCTTTCATAGAGGACTTCATAAGAGATTTTTTTCTACTTCTATAATGTTTAATGTTCCAAATAGATTTTAAAAACTGATTGAGGGCATATTACTTTTAGCTTTAGGAGATATCATGTATATTTAAGACACATTTAACTATTATAAATTATTTTGATGACTTCAAAATGTCAATACTAAGTTGTATACTTTAAAATAATTTTTATTAGTTTAATAAAAATAAAAAATAAAAAATAATATTTTGAAATAAATCACTTGACTTCTTGATAAAGGGTACATAAGTTTTTTAATGGGTTGAAAGAAGTATAGGATTAGAGAAGTTTATACATTTTCTTAATAGTTGTGTTTATGCTTCTCCTATTATAAAGATAACACAGAGATTTAAAAAGTTCTGCTTTATGTAGACCACTGGGATTTCACACTGTGAAAGAATATTTTAAACTCATTCCATTGAACTTTGTGGCCATTTTCATAAAGACTTAAATGTTTGTAACTGTCTCTAAAAGTTCTGTGCTTAATTTGTGTTAGTCAGCTGTGTGGACTCAAAACACTCACTCCTCAAACCTCCAAAGAAAGGAGAGGCAGCATAGGAGAAATATATTTCATAGCATTCTTGATGAGGGGAATCCCATCTCAAGGGTATGTGCACCAGCCTAAGGAGCATTCAGCCATCTGGTGTGGCTTCTTAGAGAAACATCTCCACGATCCAGAACACTGACCTCAACTTGGAGAGGCTTTGAGCTGAAATGCCAATCTCCTACAAAACAGCAAAAACTATGGAGTGAGGTAGAGTTTGTGCCATTCCTGGGGCGGGAGGTGTGGGTAAAACTAGATTTTTAGGATCTCATATTGCTTGGTCATTTCAACCGAATACTGACTCAGTACTTTGTGATTACCAAGATAGGAATTGATCCACCAAAACATTTCTAGTAGTTAAATTTCACTGAAAGAATTAAGATACTGATTTGTTTAGACTGTTGGAAAGTACTCAGTGTTTAATATTGCCTCCTTTGATTTTCTAAATGAACAATGATGAGAGAGAGTGAAAGCTTTGATTCCTTACCCCTGGGACATGAGATGGGCTAGGCACCGCCTAAATGAATTTCCACTAATTCTTGGGTACATATTCCTCAGCTTTATTTTTAAGTAAGAAGAGATGTTATTGATGTGCTCTAATTCAAATAAAAATAAAGGTAAATGCTGCATATTATTATGTTTGGTCCATGTGGTCTCAATTGCCGTTTTTCAAGTCCACATCACTGGTTATATAGAGGAGGATGAAATCCTCAAGCACAGTACCACAAGACAAGGGGAGAAGAGACCACATTCTTCTATTTTTACGTAGAACAGAGCCTCTTCATTATCCTATTCACTGTTGTGAATTAATGTTTTAATCTGTTTATACAGTTACAAGAAGCTATGATAAACGGAGTGGCTTATTACAACAGAAGTTTGATTCTTACAGTTTCAGGGACTGAAAAATCTAAGGTCATCTTTGGTGTCTGGTAAAGCCCTGCTTGCTTGTTTATAGATGGCAACCTTTTCACTGTATTTTTTCACTGTAGATCTCACTGTGATCTCCTTTATGACACAAACACCATTTGTGAGGAATCTTAACTTGGAATGCCCTATCATCATCACCTTAATGGTGAAGATTTCAACTAAAAAACATTTGGAAATTCCTAACCAATCAAAGTGTAGAGAGAATTGTGAAATACTCAGCAATAAATGGGACATTTATGTCAACTTCCTCCTCAGGGACCATCTGAGGAGAGGGTTTGGTTAAACTGTATGAGCTTGAGATTGGGGAAGATCAGAATGAAACATTATCTCTTGGACATGCCAGGTAATAGGACTCCTATATCCACAGTGTCATATCAGCTGTTGTTGCTTGCTCAAGACCTGCATTAGATCAAGTCAGTCAGCCTTCTGTCATGGAGGGGGAGGCTCTCCTGAAGGTCCACCCCTAACTAAAGAGATATTGGCAGTTGATTGCTTTTGAGAAAGGGAGAATTGTATTTGTTTGAGGGTTTGATTGCTAGGTTGACACATCACACTCCAGTGGAAGGCTGTATTCCCACAAGCATAAGAGCAGCTCAAATTAGAATCAGTGAGATATTAAAAATGAAGATATTAAGCTGGGATTGGTAGAGCATGGGAAGTGGATGTGGGAGGAGTCAGGGGAATGAATGGAAAGGATTAATAGGATCCAAAGAAATTTTAGACAATATAATAATATAAATAAAATATATTAAAAATTGATTCGTAGAATATGAAAGCATTCATTGAGTTGATTGTTTTAACCAAATTATTGTCTTTTTCACTGAAATTTTGGGATTATCTTTACCTCCTGTGGTGGCTATTCCTGGTTGTCAACTTGACTATTATCTGGAATGAACAACAATCCAGAATTGGAAGGCTCACGAGTCATCGTAACCTGGAGGCTGGGAGATAGACGTTTCTGACTGATGTACTAGACACATCAAAAATCTACTTGAAAATAGAATGTTCAGTTTCGTGGGGAGACCTTCTTCTCATGGATGAGTTTTAGGAGGATAAGGTTGGCCTCTCAGCAGTGGTGTGGACCTGGGAGGGATGCGGCTGGTCTGGATACTGCTGTTTGCTTTAGATTCAACTTCAGTCCTGCATAACAAAAACTGAAGAAAAATAACTGATATCTCCTTACTTCACTCACGTGGAAAAGAAGTCCTATTTTTCTAAGTGAATTGAATGTAATAGTTCATGTCCTTCAGGGGTTGCAGAATATTCACACTGACTTTGGTTTGCTGGGCGTCTACTTCTCGCCAGGGCCTTTTCAATGGTTAAGACCTTTCTTAGTCTCTGATGTTGGCATGATGATCCTCGAGCCTCAGCCCACTTTTGTCAGGTCGGAGGAACCCAGTGTTTTTAGATGACTCTGCTGTTAGAAAGTGGGGGACTAATGCTCTTGGTTCGAAGTCTTTTCAGTGGTCAGACTCAATCTTACTAAATATTTTTTTTTTTCTCAGAGGTACTGGTGGCTTTGACTATGTACACAAGGAAATGAAATTCTGTTTTCACTAGAGATTTGTCACAGCTGGTTTTGGTTAACACACATACACACAGAATCCAGACTAGGAATTGACTCACCAATTCCTGTCACTTCAAACCACCACCTGCCCTCATTCTTCCAGACTCCTGTCTTTGTGAACCTGACCTGCCCTCATTCTTCCAGACTCCTGTCTTTGTGAACCTGAC
>NC_034601.1:78343157-78353090 GCF_900095145.1 Mus pahari | reverse complement strand
CCCCCCCGCACCCTGCTCCACTCTCACATAAGGACTTGCAGAAGAACCTTGTTGAGGTGATGGTAGAGGTGGGAAACTTTTCAGTCATTTCAACATGTGTGACAGTCAGGGATTTCAGAGACACCTGGATTACATTTACAGTGGAGATGTTCCCATGAGTTTGTGATAACCTTGATCTCACTCCGCTCCACTCCAATTGTTCTCAGGATCTACACGTTGTCAAAGCCCTCCCTCGAACATGTTGAATCACTACTTAAGAGCTCTCTTGCTGGAGGACTGGGTGCTCATCATTGGAATTCTTCTTAGTGCTCATGTGAATTTGGTATTCTTGTTAAGGACTTGTTGACAGTGGCGTCCTGTTCTGAGTTCTGTCTGCCCCAAGGATCTTGGCTCTGTTGTGTATCTCCATCTTTTCCTTGGGTAGTGGTTAGTATAGGAGGATGGAGGGAAGCACTTTATCTTTATTTCTACCACTCTTCATATTCCAGTTCCAGCTTGGAAGGATCTCAAAGAAAGATAGGCTAATAATTCCTGTTCCCATGACCTAGCTTGAATTCATCTGTATTATTTACCATATACCCTGGACTGAGTTTCCCTTTAACTTGTTCTTGAATAATTTGAGAAAATTTTCATTAGGCCTTAGTTTTCTTACAGGATCTTGCCTTTGGTGGCACAACACAGCCTCACTTCGCTTTGTTCTGCTCACCTCATCTCTGTCAGTTTCCTAATATCTCCTCTGGCTCTGCTACTACCATAACTCCGTGGTAGCTTGTTGTTGGCTCACGGATGGTCAAGTTTTGACAGATTTATAACAACTCGAATTCTGAGCCCAAGAATTAATGGGTAAAGCTGCTTAATCAGTGTTCCTCATCTGAATCACAGCATACAGGTTACAATAAGAACAACGATTTTTCTCATTTATCCTGACAATACATCATTGAAAACAAGGCCTTGAGAGTTATGCCAAGTAGTCACATAGGTCATGCTTAGATAAACTGATACAGTTCACAGCATTTACAAGGTACTTTGGTGTAACTATCTTACTATCTTCAGATATTACTTCTGCCTCCTCAAGGATTGCTTAGACTTTTCTAGATTTTACTTTTCTGTTCTTTATTATTTTTATAATACATTTTTGTCATTTGATCAATTCCTATTTCCTGTTACCATCTGGTTCCTCGTGTACTTTAATTCTTGGACAGGATGGAAGAAATATTAACTTCATAAGGGCAAGGCCATTACTTGGCACTAAAGCTGAGAGCATTGAATTAAGATGTGATGAACTAAGTTGATCCACACTCTGCATTCTTCTTGAATGTCCTGGATCTGGCACAAGGAGCAATCATTTGACATTATACTGTTAAGAGAATTCAGTAAATACACAAATATTTAATTATTTCTATCTCTGTTTTGGTCAAACTAGGCACTTATTCTCCTCTGATCCTTCATGAAATACAACCTTTTCAACCATAAAGGTTTCTTAAAATGACCTCCCTTTCTCCACTGCTGTATTTGCTTGAGGTTGGGCTCATTACATCATTGCTATGTGAGTGCAGAGCCTCCTCTTTTTTTTTTTTTTTAAATATTCAGCATTAGTTCTTTGTGGGAGAGAGGTAAACATTATAGATTTGCCCATGAAAATAGATCATATTCCTTCCTTTTCAGCCAGACTAGCTGCGTTGTCACTGGCTCTGACGGGGATGAGATGTGGTGGTGATGGCCCTGTGCACATTGTCTACTCAGAGCTCTTGCTGTTCTTAGAACAGTGAGACCATGTGAGGGATGCCAAGTTGTCTTTCTTATGCTGTAGCTCTTATGAACAAGAAACAACAGCTCTGTGAGGGAGTCCAAAAGCTGCACATGAATGAAACCATCCTAGACAGTCCAGCTGACACCCAAACATCAGGCCTTCGATAATGTAAGAGTGAAGTAGAAGCTACAGAGATGCCTGTCTATCAGAGCTGCCCTCAGAAGAAAAAAAAAAAAAAACAAACCAAGTGTTGGTTTGTTTTTAAAATCTGAAGGCTTCAGGGTGGTTTAGCATGAAGCCCAAACTAACTAGGAAGTGATAAAAATTGGATAATTTTTTTTCTTTACTAAAGACTGAAAATCCTCCCTGATTTATAATGTAAATCATACACTCAGGATCTGACCATCACTCATGAGTCTCTCCAGATCGCTCCTCTTCTTCCAGTATGACAGTTGAGAATTCCCCAGTGCATTATACCCCTCTTTCCATTCCTATTTTTCTCTTCTCATTTGAGTACCTTCTGTTGATCCCCTAGGGAGTCTAACCTATGGACATGTTGTGTCCTGTTGGTACTTCACTGTTAATCCTACCACTGGACTTTGATGTAAACGATTACATTTACTTTCTCTAGGGGGATTGTGAGCATATTAACACCAAAGATTATCTCTTATTCTTTGCAGATGTATGAATCAAGTTTTAGTAATGCGAAAATAAGTAAAACATGACATAAAATGGTATGTAAAGTTCATGGCCACCTCTAGCCTTCTAAAGATCAGTAAGTAAATTATTGGCTTTTAATTTAGTCATTCCCCTGCCTATGAATTTTATTTTTTCTTTCCTAATGAGTTTCTTTCTCATTGTTACAGATTTTATTGACATAAAAGCAAGAAATGTGAGTCTTTTATTTTATAACAATTGTCAATTTAACTATCACAGTTGCATTAAACTATCTTACTGCCAAATGGGTATTTCACAGTTCTGAATTCGCACATGATGATTTCTTCTGGTTTGGCTTTCTGGAAAACAATTCCTTAATTTATTCTAAAGTATCTATCTGCCTGTCTATGCCCAATATTATGCGATTTTTCAGATTTCTTTTCCTTTTTTTTCTTTTTTTCTTTTTTTTTTTTTTTTCGAAACAGCGTTTCTCTATATAGCCCTGGCTGTCCTGGAACTCACTCTGTAGACCAGGCTGGCCTTGAACTCAGAAATCCGCCTGCCTCTGCCTCCCAAGTGCTGGGATTAAAGGTGTGTGCCACCACTGCCCCAGATTTCTTGAAAGAAACCCATGTTTAATAATTAAACTCTCCCCTCTTTATTTTTTTTTGGGCTGGGGAGATGGCTCATCAGATAAAGTCACTTGTTGCTAAGCCCAGGAGATGACTGGAGTTTAAACTTTGTGACCTACATGGTAGAAGGCAAGAACAGGCTTCTATAAGTTGTCATCTGACCTCTGTATAAATGTACAAAAATGCACACACACACACACACACACACACACACACACACACACTAAAAGAAATAAAATAAAAAATGGTTTCTGATATGTTAAAGCAATTACTGTCTATTGTATTAAATAAAAAGATCTGTCAAACCCAATCTGTTAATCCATTTGATTCATTGTGTTGCATAAATCACTCAAGTGATAACATGAAATCATCAATAGAGATGAAAGTGTGTGAGAAGCAAATCCAATCAAAATAAGGGAAATTGAAATTCCTTGGGGTTCCCACCCTCATGTCAAAAGAAGTCAGATAAACACACAGCCAACAGAGCCACTCTCTCCACAAAATCATGGCAAGCCTGAGTCAGCCAACACACAGAAAGTGATGTGAATGTTCTTCCTGGAACTCTAGTGTGGAGACAAAGAAGGGAAATGACTTACAGAGTGATGTGTACATGAACTACCCAGCCCTCTGTCAGCTCAGCAGATGAGGATGAACAATGAGATAGTGCCTGTATTTTTAGTTGTTAAGAACAATACGACGATAATGATGTCATATTTTATAACTTCATTTTGGTTGTTACATGTGGGCTTTCTTTCAAGTATTCCCTAGGAAAATTATTCCAGAAGTGATTTGGGGAGATGGGGTTTTAGAAATGCTGAATACAAGCCATGCTGTACTAGGGACTTGGATAAAAATAACAGTTATATTCTCTGACCTAATTATAAGGGAGGGTGATTGTTTGGCTAGATCATCAAAGTTGAAACTGAATAAGACAATAAAACCATAACGGGGATGGTATTCATCAGAAGTTATTTTTATTGTAATATAGATTTTACACTTTTTCAAAAAGAAAGCATGCTCTTCCCCCTAGAAGATTTCTTTCTTTTGATTCTCTGAACTTGAACAGATCACACCTGACAGATAACAGGAATGTAGGGGGAAGGGAAACCTAGAGTGGCGAGCAGTACTCCATGATAATCACCCGGCTCATCCTCAGAGGCTAACTTTATGAAATAGAAGTAAAATAAAATCATGAATAATGGAGCAAAAGAAAATCAAGATTGCTAGTGTTACATAGAAAGCATCAGGTTTCTGACCATGTTTATTAAGGCTCATTTTCAGTCTAAACTAAAATGAAACACTTCCTGTTTCTACAAAGGAGAAAAATGTAATACACTGCCCTATCTAGAGGGCGAGATATGTAGAAGAACAGAAGAATGCCTCCATATGCAGCTGGAGTGCGTCCAGCAGGAGCAGGCACGGAAGGCAGACCTTCATGGGAAAAGGATAAAAACTGAACAATGGACCTTTGTGGGTGGGATATTGTGGTTGTCATTCATACATTATGAAGGACCATTTTGAAAGAGAAATGAGTAATCCAAGTGTTGACGGAAAGATCTAGAACCAAAATAGACAAGCACGGAACATGAGCAGTCCTGGCTGAGTCTTTCTGCAAGTTTCTCTAGTAGTAACTGCCTTTTTAGCAAAGTTCTGCTTGTGGAGGAAAAGTTGTGTGGCAGGGGTGGGGATGGGGATGGGGATGGGGATGGGGATGGGGATGGGGATGGGGGTGTGGGTGGGGGTGTGGGTGGGGGTGTGGGGTTGGGGAGGCAGTCCCAAACAAGAGTGAAGTCAAGATGTATCCAAACCCTGAAAATCTCATCCAGCAGAAGTAGGACTCTCCTCTCCCTGCTCTGGGCCTGCATGTCCTGATGCAAGAACCCTGTACCACCCCACCTCTGCCATTTTTGAGGTAGTAACATAGCCTGGTGACAAAATGACATGTTTAACTTCTTCTTTCCCTATAAGGACACATCCAGCAAGTACCTGGAATCGCTCTTCATGCAAATGAAGAGTTCCCTGCACCTCGGAACCAGCCAATCGTGGAAACCCCGCCTCTTCATGCAAATGAGGTGTTCCCTGTTCCTAGGCACCAGCCAATCAAGAAAACCCCTCCTCTTCATGCAAATGAAGCGTTCCCCGCACCTCAACACCAGCTAATAATTTACACTCATTCCACAAGCCTCTACTCACTCCCTAAGGTTTATGTAACCTTTGTTACTCACAATAAAAGAGAGCGTTTTCACTGAGAAGGTTGCTTCTCCCTGGGCTCTCCTGGGCTCACAGCGGCTGAGATCCTAGAACCCACACACCGGGATCAGCTTTGTTCCTTGAAATTAGGCTCAGTGCTCATCACTGAGTGGGCATCTAGAGGGCAGAAGCAGACCCTGGCAGGCCGTTCTGCAACATGGCAGGATAGGCTGTGGTAGTATTCCATGGGGGTTACTGCAGAACCATGTAAACTGTAGTTTAGATCCTGACATCTACAGACCCAGGGGTTCCCCCTTCTCCGCATTTGTAACCCCAGCTGTGTGGTGGACAGAGACAAGAGAATGACTGGGGCTTATTGGCTCCCAGCCTACCAGAGAAAATGTCAGAGAAACCTTGTCTCAAAGTAAGAAGTGGGTAGTAAAAGGGAGTTCACGGATGCCACCTTCTGGCTTTCTTTTCTTTTCTTTTCTTTTCTTTTCTTTTCTTTTCTTTTCTTTTCTTTTCTTTTCTTTTCTTTTCTTTTCTTTTCTTTTCCCTTCCCTCCCCTTCCCTCCCCTCCCCTCCCCTCCTCCCTTTTCCTTTTTCTTTCTGGCTTTCATATACAGCCCTGCATCTGTCTGTCTGTCTTTCTCTCTCACACACATACTAAATATTTAAATTAGAGTAAACCCAGGCAAAATTAAAACTCGACATTTTTCATATTTCCAAGGTAACAGTTGCCACATGTGCCCTGTCCTGTTGGGTAGCTCCGGATGAACATCTTCAGAGCCTGGGATTGAATGTGAACCTGAAAGTCAGTAACAGGCCTCTATTGTCTCAAGGAACGGGTGTTTATGTGGGAGTACCTACTTCCCTGTGAGGTGATGTGGATCAAAACTGTCTTGAAGGATGAAGGTAGAACCAGGCCTGCTACACAGTGGCACAGTGTGCTGTTAGGAAAGTCTGTGTTTGCTGCCTGTATTTCATATGAATACTTATATTGTTGTCAATTCTTGGTAGTTAGAATGACTCGTAGACTTTATCCTGGTGAACTGAGTGTTTTCTTTGTTTTGATGAAGTAGCATTGAAACCCCACTTAGAAACTAGAAAATTAAGAGAAAAATAGATTATTTCTTGACAGATGAGAACTTTGAGTCCCACAGTCAACTAAGAGATGAGATTAAAAAAAAAATCTTGGCTGATTTTTTTTTTTTTTCATTTAACTAAAATGCAATTCCTAGGAAAGGCTAAGTGTCTCTCTCTTGGCAGTTGTTACTTCCTTTCAGTTCTTCATCTAGAGGTGAGGCCCCATGAGATTGCCCCATCTACATTGGCACACCAGCTGCTGATGGGGTTGTTCAGGTCTTGTTTAGACAGCCATGTTGAGATTTCAAAGGCGCAGCTTCCTTGGCACCGTGAGAGAATGACTTTTAAATACAGTTTAAAACTCTATGCTATTTTGTCTTTCTCTGCAAGTGAAAAACAATACATGTTTCTCTTAAGATTTAACTAAATTTAAAGAATGATTTGCATATACCTTACATAGTACAGTTGATCACCACAGAGTGCTTGATATATACATCTTACAATGCTGTCCACCCCCCACACACATTACAGACACGGAATCAAAGCAACCCTCACAGCTAACTCTATGAGAACAATGCTGGTCTGGTCTCATATTATAAATGGATAAATCCAGGCTTAAAGAGGTTCAGCAAATTACTTAGGGTCACACAATTAGTGTGTAGCAATAATGAGATTTCTTTGATACTCTTAATGTCTGGTTTTAGGAAATCTATACACACTGTCTTTCAGTAAAAAATACAAGCGTGCACAGGTAGTTGATCTCTAGGAAGGCTACCTAGCCACTGCATAAAAGATACTGGTAACTGATGCTCTGAAGGCAGAAACCTGGAGAACTTTACTGAGTAGTTTCTGAGCTACTTGAACAAGGCTATTTCAGTTCTCTGTGCTGTGTGTGCATATCCTGACTCGCCCTTTCCTTAGGGAAAATAAGGAGCAAGATATACATAGAAATGAGCCTTTTGTTGCTTCGCCAAATTTGGCAAGACTGGTGATCACAGCCCCTTAGCAGAAGAGGAGAACTTCCCTGCCAGTAAATGAGTCAGGTGACTCAAAGTCAGATGAAAGGGTCCTCTTATCCTCTGTGCCTACCTGACAGCCTGTTTCAGCAAGGAAGGGAGCTCTGTGAGAAAAAGCAACTCGACGTGTTAATGGAGTCAGAGCTAACCAGAGACCGACCCTGTGTTTGAAAATCTTAAAATAATTGTCAATGAAATAAAGCGTCCTGAGTCAGAGGATATGACATCCTCATTTGCATGATTCAGAATGGCAGTGACGCCACAGGCAGCCAGTTCTCGGGGAGGAGTTCCTGACCATGGAAATACAGAACAATTAAATGGCCACAGGAGTTGGCACCAAATGAATTGTCTTAGATAACTGGAGCCTGTACCATTGGCCCCGCACAGGAAGCTGGTGGCTATCAGAACCTCACAGTAGGTTATTCCTGCTCCTGCCCTCATGTATTATCTGGAGTGTGGGGCTGTCAGCAGAAAGTTCTGTGAGGTAAGTTGAAATGCTGAGTTTCTTCTGAAAAAAAAAACAACAAAAAAACAAAAAACAAACAAAAAAAAAACAACCCATAACGCTTTTATTTATCTATAGAGATTTTCATATGTGCATACAATGTATTTTGATCATATCTGTCCTTCCATTCAACCCTCCAACCACTTCGATTCAAATTCCCACTCTAACCCCTTCCCAACTTCATGTCCTCTATTTTTGAAATATTCCACTGATCCAATTTGTGCTGCCCTCACATGCATGGATGTTGGGCTATCGACTGGAGTGTGGTCAACCTACAATGGGCCACATCCCTGAAGAAAACAGACTTTACATTCCCTAGCAACTGTCAAGAATTCCTCAGCTGGAAGAAGGAATTCACAAAGCTCTCCCATACTCCATGGTAGACAGTGAACCGGGTTGATCTTCAGGTCTGATGTAGGCAACCACAGCTGTGTGACTTCATGAGTCTCATGGCCCTTTCAACAATATTGCTATTTCGTCCCTCCAGATCTCTAGCTCTTACATCTTTCTGTTTCCTCTCCTGTCATGTTCCCTGAGCCTGTGTGAAGGGTGTGATACAGATGTTCTGCTTATGACTGAGTTCCTCCCTAGATACCTATTCTCTGAGCTTCAACCTGTTGTGAGCTCCTGGGTCAACTACCGTCTACTACAAAAGGAAGCTTCTTTAATGAGATCTGAGAGCTACACTCAACTGTGGGCAGCAGCTGCTTATTTCAGGGACAGTGTCCAGTCCTTAGAAAACCACATATGTCTTTTGAAGGTCTCACATAATCATCATATTGACCACAGTGAATTTTATAACTTGGTGACAGAAGTCAGAGGATAAAGCCCTTTACAGAATCCATGAACTTCATTGAGTGTGGACGCTGATTATCCACCCGAGGAAGATGATCCTGTGTTTCTACGGCATTCTCAAAAGAGACGTTTGAACTCTAAAAGTTATAACTATGGTCCTGGCAATTACAGTCTAAAGATGATAAACAGACTTTCATAAAATATTATAATCACATAGAATCTTGAAAACTAGGCTCTGCTAATTTCATTGCTGAATATAAAATGCTCCAATATTCCACCAGTATTTTTTAAATTAAAACATTTTTTCATACATTTTATTTTAATCACATTCCCCCTTCCCCCCCCCCCACAACTTCTTCCAGATCCTTCCTACCCATGAGGTATATCAGCTATACCCCAGGACAGGCCCTGTGCCCAGGAACACACCAATACAAAATGAATTACATTTTTTTCTGCTCTGGTTTTGGTATTTTTTGTCTTAACTGAATTAGTCTTCTTTAACACACAGGGATGTGCCCTGCTACCTGTGTAGACTCAGAGCCCCTCTCAGCCTACTGATAAAGCAGCTCTCTCGATCGGACTCTACCTCCTAAAACATTAATGTGATTTGGAGAGTAAACACACCAAAAGAAGAGCTCTTCGTGCTTTGAATGTAAGCCTTTCTGTTGTAGTAGGATTTGCAAATCTCATCTGTGGATTGTCATTTGTAAGGGGTGTTCTTCAAAGATGAAGTGATTCTTGAGCATCCTGGCTCCTGAATGGAATTTTTTGATGGTTGAAAGGGGGGCACTCCTAACCTCTAAAGAAACCCCCCTGACACCCGCCAGCACAGACTCACACAAACTTCTTCTCAAGCCACTAGGAGCAAAACTCCCGACACAGCGGTGCCACTCTCCATAGTCCCACCGAAAGTGTAAATACGGCATATTTGGGAATAGGTGATACCATTGCCAAAATGGAGTGGATTACTAAGCATGGGTCAAACAAAGTGGCAGTCGTGCCAGGAGCCATATGACTAGGAAGAAATGAGTACTCTGACTGCATTTCCTTTTGTGGTGTGCTGACAATTGAAGTCAAGAGAAAACCTGTGAGGGCTACATCCACAGCCCACCCAGTTCCCCTGTGAGCTCCACTGCTCCTTCCTCTCCCAATTCATCGAGTAGACATCTGCTGCCAAAACATCGCGTATTCTGGCTCACTGTTTTTTTCTTTTTCTTTTTCTTTTCTTTTCTTTTTTTTTTTTGTGTGTGTGCACATATTTTTATTATTATTTTCTTTATTTACATTTCAAATGCTATCCCG
>NC_034601.1:78294491-78341239 GCF_900095145.1 Mus pahari | reverse complement strand
GTGAAGAATTGGGTTGGAATTTTGATGGGGATTGCATTGTATCTGTAGATTGCTTTTGGCAGGATGGCCATTTTGACTATGTTATTCCTGCCAATCCATGAGCATGGGAGATCTTTCCATCTTCTGAGATCTTCTTCAATTTCTTTCTTTAGGGATTTGAAGTTCTTGTCATTCAGATCTTTCACTTCCTTAGTTAGAGTCATACCTACGTATTTTATATTATTTGTGACTATTGTGAAGGGTGTTGTTTCTCTAGAGGAAGGCCACTGATTTGTTTGAGTTAATTTTATGTTCTGGCTCACTGTTAACTACTGTCATTGGGAAAGCCCAAATGCACAGCAGATACTAGAAGAGTCAGAAGTAGGTATTCTGATGTTTTCTAAATATAACTTTCTTCCTTGTAAGCCAGTGCTACAAGAACAAACTTGTTCAATTTCCATTGTGTTGTGAGGACAGTAGAAAAGTGCTGGTAACTCTGACATAACAGAGAATGAAAACATGTTCTGTTTTGGATTTGCCCAGCCCAAAACAGCTTTCCACGGAACATAGCCCATCTTGGAGAAGAGTTTGAAAAAGATAAAAAAAAAAAAAATCATTCATTGTTATTGAGAAAGGTTATCTAACTCACTTCTGCTTAAAAAAGTTACTTAACTGAAGCTTAGGATAAAAAAAAAAATCTTCTAATTTTAAATAGGTTGGCATGATACATACTGTATATCCAGGGTGACCTTGAACTCACAGACATCCTCTAGCTCCAGCCTCCCAAATGCTAGGTACTTCCAGGATTAGGTCACCATATTCAGTAGGAGAAAGCCAACTTTTAACTCCAGTTTGCTGACAGAAATAAAAAGGAGATATAATAAAGATCGTGTTTAGTCATCTTACAATGCTAAACTCGTGAGTAATTCAGATTCTTTGATTCCATTTCAGATATGCTGAACTACAATCTGTATTGTAAGAAGACTCTCTGGGAATTTATATGGATTTATAGCAAGTTTGGGAAGCCCTGGATTCTATTGAGAAGCCTTGGTACTATTTTCCAAGATTAGTTAACTAGCCTAGTCACCAGGCATATGGCTCTTAAGAAACAAAGACCCTTCATGTGTCTTCTTCAGCCCACCCTCTACTTTTATAAGTGTTCTACTTAGCTGTAGTGAAAGACACTCACTGACTTGATATATTTGTTCCTCCGATACTAAAAGTATAATGTAAATAATGTAAACTAGCAATCTTATGGGGGAAAAGATTGGTACTATCTGCTCTCCCCCCCTTTCTAAATCAGTCAAGCAAACTATAATTAAACTTTGCACAAAACTAAGTCATGCTCTGGTTTCTTTACAAATATCTCTAGGCTTTTACCTTGCAGGTGTAAAATATATAAGATGGCTTCCCTGTTTAATCAGAAGACCTAGGTGAGAAAAGCAACCCACACTTCACATTCAGTTTGCATCAAATCAATATGTATGTAGGCTTCGGTTTTGTATAACGACGTGCATATGCTGTACGTTTTTCTCCCTGGTTCTCTTACTCGATGGAATTTTTGTGCTGGACACACTGAATGCCAGATATAAATTTGTTATGGTTTTTACTACATATATTCCTGGATTTCTTCCCAGACCACTGAATTCGGGTGGGGCCTGGAATATGTATTTTAAAAGCCACCTGGCAGTCAGCAAGACTGGGAAATTATCGAACTAGTAGATTCTGAGTGACCAACCAGCATTATAATAGTAAGAAAAATCTAGCAGGATTAGGTACTCTAACTGAATGAAATATTTTGGTATTTATTTAAAATAACAAAATTGTTAATTGAGAAAAATATACTAGTTTGTTTTGATTTACAGACACATTTGCTGCTGAAGAATTTCCAACACACACACACACACACACACACACACACACACACACACACACACACACACAGCACGGATAATCTTTTGGAAATGGTTTGTATTTCCCGGAATGGTATTTTTGAAAGAAAATTTCCCTAGGGTTGAACCAGTCAGTCCCCCTGGAAAGTCAGTCTATAGTTAGAAAGATTAGATAGATTAGATAGGATCAAAAGGACCCCGAATCCATTCTGAGTGCCAACACGCTCCACAGACCATTGTAGAGAGGTGTACATCTTTTCTTTGGAAAGAAAAGACTTTGTCCTGATTTCAAGAATTATTTTCAAACAATGTTCCAAACAAACAGAAGAGGCATGAAGATTTTGAGGAGGCTTCTATGTATTTATGTAGGAAAAAAAACTTAGGGGTAGGGTAATTTTTGAGCATGCTTAGTTCACAATCTCATTATTGAGGATGTTCAGCTTTGGGTCAGAGATCAAGAAGGAAAGACGGAGACATGGTTTTTTTGTTCATGATCAGCCAAGATCCCAGCACATTCTCAGAAGGTCACAGTGGAGGACAGGAACCTCTCAGACACGCTCAGATTTTTCCAAATTATTTTTGCTGAAGCAAAAGCTAAAGATACTTTGAGGGTATAATACTATAGCAACTTGCCCTTTGGAATTAGTTGTCTCTAAGCCATTTTTTATTGAGATGCTTTACTCCCCATTCTTTGGTGGTCCTGATTATAAGGCCACTCTTCTGAAGACTCTCCCGGCTAGATGGGGCTGATGTATCAACCTAGTTAGGACAGTGACACTCTCTTAATGCTAGCAGGAGACAGGTTTCAGGATCAGGAAGCAGAGCCAATGACACCACAGTTTGAGTTTCTCTTGTAATCATTTTACAACACTTTAAAAGCATAGGTAATTATGATCTAAACCACAAATAAATCAATAAAATTAACCTCTCAAATCTGAATTGCCCAGAAAGTATAGACGCAATGTTCTGGGGGGAATTAAGGCCAAGCCACAATTAAGCAAACATGCTAATTGGATACCATAGAAGGGTTACTTAGTACTACATCTAATAGTTAAGTTGTATTTCATTTTAAGTCTGGTAAGCCACAGGCAGCACAGTAAGACTTTAGAATAGTAAAGCTAATCGAATGAACAGACCAATAGGAAAATACCAATAAAAATCATTTTCTGCTTGACTCTGCTGACCATTAATTCTGTTATCATTATTTCCCCTTGCTGTTAATTCTTTAAAGCAAGGTCTCCAGGACACTGGCTGTCCTGGGACTTGCTATTAAGAACAGGCTTTTGATCTGTCTCTGTTGTCTAAGGGCTCAGACTAAAGGATTATGTAAAAGTAACTTTTATTCACCAGATATAGTTGTCTTCTCTGAGATTTACTGCTAAATAAGCTCACCCTTTCTAGTTCTTCCTGAACTCTGGCTGGCTGGTTCAACTCAGCTGTTCTGGCTCTAACTGATTCAAATTAGCTTTGCTCAGCTTCTTACTGGATTGCTCTGCTTGGCCTAAAACTAACTGTGGCAATTTGTTCTAATCTTCTGGCTCCTTTTCATTCTCTGGCTTGTTCTGTCTTTACCTGCAACCTGTCTCTGTAAAGCTGCCTCCTCTTCCTCGTCTTTCCCCTGCTCTCCTCCTCTGCACTCCCTCTCTAAAGTTGCCTCTTTCCTGTCTGTTCTTGGGAGAGTTGGGCATATCCTGTCTCTGACTCATTCTGTCACATCTTTCTCTGAGTCATCACTTTGCCCCACAATTAGATGCCACTTTCAAAGATGGCTGTTTCCTTCTATAAACTAACCTTATTTTCATTGCTTAGGGTTAAAGGTGTATATTAAGGGCATGTCTATATTCTAGCCATATTATACTGTAATCCAGGGCATGTCTGCATTCTATTGGGATCACATAGACCTAGAAGGTCTTTGGATATGATCCCTTGTCATAGCAGCCAAGTTTCTGGACTAAAACTACTCTATAGGGGTATGACACTGTGCATGACCACAACTATTTTTATTCTTAGTTTGAGCCCTGGTTCTAGCTCATAGGAGCAAGCATTTGTAAGATTGCTCAATTCTTCTAACTCTTGTTCTTTGTGTTGGTATAACCAGTCCAGGGACTTATAACCTTGATTCAGATTCACAGGATAGAAATGTATTCCAACATTAAAAATATAAAACTGTTGTTAACTAGGATAAATAGTTCTTCCAATATCTCAGGAAGCTTTGTATGGTTAGGCATCCTTGGCTAACCTGTGGTTCAAGATGAGGACTCCTTTAAATCAGTCAGACTTCTAGTGTCAGCCTGTATAGACATACATTATAAGCTTTGAGGTCTTATGTCTGAGATGAAACCCCTGTCTACAGCCTATGGGGATCTTACTATGGCTTTTACATCTGCCTCTTCTCTACACGATTGAGTTCTATGAGCTGACTTAAGGTTCAGTACCATGAATCAACAAAGGGAAATATTTAACAAAAGGTTCAAAGCAGATAGCAGATTATCAGAAGCCACAGGGGCAGTGTGTGACCAAGGAGTCAGGCCTGAAGAGCTTATTTCTTTTTCTAGTTCTGGATCTCTTTCTACCAGTTCAGGGAGTGAGCACAAGGCACTGATTTTCTTCATTGCCTCCCTCCCTTTTCAGGAATCAAATAAAAAAAACATCCCACAAGCCTTCAAGAGTAAATTCCAATCTAAGTTATGGATTTGTAACTGAGTGAAATGTACTCACTGTTTGATGAATGCAAAACTCCAAGTAAGGGTGGCTAAGGAAAAAGAAAAGAGTGGAGACATTTCATTTTAACATCATTAAAACAATGGTATATAGCACTCATTCTAAAAGAGTAGAGAAAGGTTTATAAACTATAGGTTTATGGGGATAAACTTTCAGGTTTAATTAAGAAAGCCTGAAAACTATTTCCAAGACAACATTTTCCTCACCTGTTTCTTTAATTAATGAAAACAAGCATGGGAAGTTGAGAGAAGTTGATACTATAAAGATAAAGCTATTTTTGACTTTCACTACACCAGTGGACCCTCTAATCTGGTTTGTTGGCTCACTATGTACTTTTGTACCTTCTTAACTCTTACCTGGATGCTAGTAAGGTGTAGATATATGAAAACTTAATCTTCAAGTGACAGAAAAATCTGAAAAAAATTGAGGTTATTACATCACTTTTAGAGATGTCAGCTATGATTAGTCCTGGGTCAGATTTGAGTCTTGTCTAAGGTTTTAGGAATGTAGATTTTTGGAGAAGATGCTTTAAATGAGATGTCTGCTGTATTTTGTCATATGTGTTTTGCATAGCCCTGATATTTGTGCATCAGCTGGATACTCAACATCACCAATATCTTTGCTTACCTTGGGATTTTTGTTTTGGAAATGTACATGACAGAAAACATTTGGTATGTGGATGTTAATGAAGACACCATACAGCTTGCATGCTGCATATAGAGATACCAAGCTGACACTAAGTAGGCACTGTTCTTTGCGCTGGCAAATCCCATAGTGCTAAAAGAAGCTATATAGGCTGTTAGGGTAGGATTGTTGGATAAAGGCACCAACAGTCTTACCTAGTTGTGGACTTTATGAAGTATAATACCAAGCTGCCAGGAAGGATGTGTCCATTGGTGCAATGGTGGCATGGCTCTTATGGTTGTTACCAACCATTTTCTGATTGAGTTCACGGACCACACTAAACAAACAAACAAACAAACACACAAGCAAACACCTACTATTGTAAACCCCATACAAACCCATGACTGAAGAGGCCCTTAGTTTTAGGAGCAACGATGTTCAGCTAAGTTGATATACCATAAAACCGTCTAAATATTTATGTTTATACCACAGAGTAAGGCTATCTCAGAAACCTTTCCTCAGAACAGAGGGAAATGTAAAGTACCATAGATGCGCAAAGCAATATGCTGAGAATTATGGATGTCTGAGGGCTCAGATACAAAGGGAAATATGGTTTCCTTATACCTTATGACAGAAGTTACTGATTTAAATTTGTATAGAATAGCAAGTCTTATGGAAAAGATCGTGGAATATCTTGGTGGATGTTGGAAGCTACTTGAGTTTGGAATTCAAAATTCCTGTGATTGACTTTAGTTTAAACTTTTTCTAAAGCCAAAGGTATGATTTTAATATAACATTCCCCTATATATCCATTAAACTAGAAATAAACATTTTTTGTTGTTAAATTATATCTTTCTTAAAGATGGGTCATGTTAATACACTTACCAAGACAAATTAAAACCTTTTTGGTAACAAGACAAAGTACTTCTGCATTTCGTAGAGTCTAGGTTTTGCTTGTTCATGAGTTTGAGCTGCTGGCAGTCGCTTGGCACTGCAACCTGGCATCAGAGTTTTAAGAGACATTTTTTGCAGACTGAGTCATATGGTATTTATCTAGGATTATGGTTTGTGGGAATAGCATTTTCTTGATGTGATATTGATCTGCATGCTACCCTTAGCTGTAAGTGATCCAAACTCAAATTAAAACCATGTTACTTTAATAGGTCCATCCATTACTGTTGACAATGGTAGAGAAAGGAAAGCATTGATCTGGGAGCTCTTTTATTCTGCTCTATGCACAGAATGAACACAATATTCTCAAAGAGGGCATATTAAAGAAGGACCTGGATAAAATGATGGATTTATTGGTATCCTGTGGTAAGAAAGCAAAAGAGCTCTTTTATGAGTTCATTTTACTGTCACTGGGAGACGTACCAATGGAGGATGAGATAGCAACTACACATATGCCTATTATCTGAGCCTTCTAATTTAGTAAATCTACAGAATGGTTCTAAGTTTGATCTGGCTTCAGTTTCAAATTTCAGTGACCTTGTGCCAGCTTAGGATATTTATTTTTAAAATGCCCTTAAAGGTATGTGATCACAACGTAACTTCTCAAAGTCATTAAATTATATGAGCTGTCCCTAATCTGCATAAACTCTTACTGGAAATCAGGGTTTTAGTTCAAGACACCTGTAACACCGTACCACTGTGTGGACAACGACAGTGAATTTCCCCTCAGTTTTACAAGAGAAGAGGCTGAAATTAAGTTGTTCACGAGGCTGGTTTCTCTTGATGCTTGTAGGGGTGCTTCTAGGCCCTTCTCCCCAGTTTGTAGCTGGCTACCTTTTCCCATGTCTTTACATCATCGTCCTTCTGTGTGTTCTTCAATGTGAATTAGTTATGCTGAGTTTGGGACCACTCTAAAAACTCTATTTTATCTTCATCCCTCTGTTAAAACATGGACACCTAATAATACCATATTCTGTACTGGATACTAAATTTCACGATGAACATAATTTAGTCTATATCAGAAGAAATACATTACATACCCCACCAAAATTAATTTTTCATTCTGAATAAGTGCAAGATCATAAAATATAAGTAGTAGAGCCTGCTTTTATGTATTATGGTAGCAAGTGTTAAGAATATCTCTAATCTTTAGGGAGATGTGTGGCATCATACCGTGGAAGATTTGAAGTACCTGAGTTCAGGTGTTCTTGGCAAGTGCCAAGAAACCTCCTGGGGGAGTATTTCATAGGCTCTTTGGCAGATTAGGAACTAGTTTTTCACCAATATCAATTTACATAGTAATTATTGGGAGAAGAAAATTTAATCCAAAATACACATTGAATGTGGTTCACCTTGGAGTCAATGTTATTTAATCGATGAACTTAACTTTGCCTCAATAATCAATTCAAAACAAGATTCTAAGTTCAGTTTTAATACAAATCTTTATTTCTGTTGGAGGGTACTTAGAAGTATTCAATAAACTGTGAACTCTGTGTCAACATGTTATGCCATCCATCAAGGAGTAATTGCATAGTAATGGAAAGAAAATAGATCAGCAAAGTATTCTTGCACAAAGTTCAAGCAAAAAAAAAAATCTGTTTTTGTGGATATAGGATTGCATGTCATGGAAACCTGAACATTTTATTTTGGAAAAGCCAAGTGGCAGAGGAAAAGACTATGAGGGCTTTGAAATTCCTAAACCCTATTTCAAGTAAAACTAATTTTAATATGGTTATTGCACCAATCAAACTATAAACTTTTTTGACACCCTGTGATTTTACTTTTCCTGTTTTTCTTTTAATCTTTAAGATACTTGTGAATTCCAAAGAGCAGAATATTAGATGCTGGGTAGTCATTCCAATTTTGTCATTTCTAGAAATAGCCTACACATTAAGACTTTTGAAGTCTTCTTTTACCCTGTCATTGAATAAGAAAATGTCCCATGATGGACTGTTAGAGTGACAAGAATCAACAGATCTTTTGGACTGTTAAAAAAATGAGCTTTGTAGAGAAAGTACCCAAGGAGCTGAAGGGTGCTGCAACCCTGTAGGTGCAACAACAATATGAACTAACCAGTACCCCCTGAGCTCCTGTCTCTAGCTGCATATGTTGCAGAAGATGGCCTAATCGGCCATCATTGGGAAGAGAGGCCCCTTGGTCTTGCAAACTTTATATGACCCAGCACAGGGGAATGCCAGGGCCAAGAAGTGGGAANGGGGGGGGGATAGGGGAGCAGGGGCGGGGAGAGGGTATAGGGAACTTTTGGGATAGCATTTGAAATGTAAATAAAGAAAATATCTAATAAAAAAAATTACAGGATAAAAAAATGAGCTTTGCAGACTTCTGTATGGCAGAGAGTGAATGCCTTTGGAGGTAGAGAGAAAGGAAGAGATGGTGGGAGGCAGGGATGGAGAGAGAGAGAGAGAGAGAGAGAGAGAGAGAGAGAGAGAGAGAGAGAGAGAGAGAGAGAGAATACCTGTTGGAACTTAGAGCATAACATTCTAGAACTTGTATCAAAGATTGAGTGAAGGAAGCCATACTAATTGCTATGAAATATGCAGGCAGGCAGTGAGGATTTTACCATCTGCATGGCACAGTTTAAGGGTATTAACAACGAAATCAGCTCACTGTTAGCATATGATAGAGAGCCCTTGATTATTTCATCCTTGCTGCTTCCCCAGGTCCTTTCTGAACTTCTGCTCTACCACTCTCTGTTCTTGCCCTTTCAGACTTATTATTCTCAATGCTAAATTGTTTGCTACCACAGGCCCTTTCTTTAGCTGTATTTCTGTCTCACAAGTTCTTCTGGGTCTTGACATGAATATAGCATTCTTAACTGGGCTATTCTGACTCCAATCCCAGTTAGCCGCTAGGCCATGCATTGCCTATGATTCTACGCTTCTTTGTTACCTATATCTATTTGATATTTTCCTTAATTGCTTACTTTATTAAAAGCTAACTGTTTGTGGCTACTTTAGTGAACTCTAAACTCTCCGAGGACAGGCTCTTACCTGTCTTGCTCTATTTGTGTTTGTTTAATTGCCTGCCACACTGGTTAGATCCAATTGTGACTGATGTTTTGTGTGCAAAGAGTCAAAAAGCAAACTAACTAGAAACTGCCCTAAGCCAGAAACTAGAATTAAAATGGATATTAAAGTTATTCTGTAAGAGGAACTGGCAATATTCACCTTGGAAAATATTTGAGTGACCAAGAAAAAGAACTCACTACTGCACAGAATCCAGTTTTCTAAAAGAAATTATTTTATGACAATTCTCAGTTTTCCCACAGTGAAATAGACCAGTGTCTCAGCCCAGGAAAATTCCACGTACAAACTGCATGACTGTGCATCAGGGAAGTTTTAGAGGAAATTTTGTAGTTAGGATTATTTAGAAGAAATCTATATACTTTTATAAAAATTAACATCTTACTATTATAACTCTTTTCATAAAATATTGTAGATTTTCTTTAAAACAATCATTGTAAGTCAATCCATTTGAGGAAAATATGGTTCTCCATGCTACTGGATGGGTTTTTTTTTTATTATTATAGGTAGTGAAAAATTAAAAAACAAACCCTCATGATTGTTGTGGAAAATATTAAAAAAAAAGTATAACAACCATCTCGTCCTCATGGTTGTGACTCTGCCCCAGCAACCTGACAGGCAACGGCCGAACTGTTTTTATTTCATGGAGTCTCTGACTCAGAACTCCACAATCTCTACACCCAGCTCACTATGTTCCCACAGGCAGGTTGTTACCATGCCAACCCCATACTTCAAGTCCCCCATGGCCTTTGTGGTGCACATCTGGCAAACCTATATTTTGCCACCATACCTTTCTCTCTTGAACCCAGACAAGCTGCCACATGAAGGAAAATGCAACACAAACTTAGTTCAGAAACAATGATAACTAAATCTCTGGGCGCAACAACTAAAGCCTAATCTTGTCAGCCCTATTAAAATCCTTGGCAAATCCTTGCGGATCCTCCATGATACCTGGAAACTCTAGCAGCTATATCTTTTTTGTTTTGTTTTGTTTTGTTTTGTTTTTTTGAGACAGGGTTTCTCTGTGCAGCCCTGGCTGTCCTGGTACTCACTTTGTAGACCAGGCTGGCTTCGAACTCAGAAATCCACCTGCTTCTGCCTCCCGAGTGCTAGCAGCAATATATTACCCCTCTGTTGTCCCGGTTCCAAAAAGACCTAACTCTCTCCTGCTTCAGCACTTCCTCCATCCAACCCGGAAGTTCCCACCCAGTGATTGGCTCTTTCATTCCTTAGGGGATTAGTTCACAAGAAGCCACCTGAGCATGTGACTCATTCTTCATTCCAGACAACCTCTCCTGGGAGAGGAGAATTAATATAAAATATAAGCAACATAGAGCCATCCACAATAATGATATACCTGATAAAGCATTTGCCTCTAAGTGGAAGAGGCATTCTCATGCCCGTTTCCCTGTTTGTTGTATTATTAGCCTCACCTCCAATCTCCGTGAATCTTTTAAGGATAACTTTAAAAAAATGTGCCAGGATAATTCAGTCCATTTGATTACGGTCTGCTAAAAGTGACCTGATGATGAGTGATGATTTCACTGCCAACCTGTTTATTACAAAGTATCCTCCCAGGAGACTTCATGATGAGTGATGCTGATATGTGGACCTCAAGAAAATCCTATTCATGTTATGCTTCAAATATGAGTTATGACTATTCATTTCTTTTTGGTTCAAGAATTGACATAAGCTCTAAATTGTGTTGTCCATTTTCCAGTGGGTTAGCTTCTGCCTCTTGTGAGGTCTACACCCCACTTTGGAAAGCAGTACATTGGGTGCTAGATAACACAAGTAAGAAAGCTCTAAGAACAGGTGTTGAACCTTTCCATTTGGAACCTGATTGTGATGCGTTAGTGAATAAAATCCCAGGCTTACACAAGGCAAGAAAACATGACATTGCATATGATGTGGATTATGAATCCTGAAATTTTACTCCTAATGCTTCAGAACAAAATTCAAACACAAAACTAGACAGTGCGCAGGCCTGGAAAGATTGCTTATGTGCACTGCTCTTTCAGGGACTGATCTCCATTCTCAGCACCCCTGGCTGGCATTTTATAGTTTTCTGTTGCTCCAGCTTCAGGCTCCGCTAATACTCTGGGCTCCGCTAATACTCTCGTGTACACAATTCCACATAGGCACAGGCAATTAAAACAAAATCTTTAAAAACATCTCACTGTTTTCATTTTTGAAATAGCCACAAGAAAAATAAAAGTCCTTATACCACTGATTTTTAGCGAAACTTTATTATACTTTTAGTTCCAAATCTGCTTCTATTCTCTGTCCTCTTGTTGGTGCTGATGCTAGGGGTGGTATGCTCATGTTTTCTTGACACAATAAGAGAACAGGGAGAGACCGAAGAGGAGAGAGAAGTGTGGGAGGTTAAAAGGGGGAGGAGAAAGACAGGATTATAGTAATACCTTGAAAAAATACTCTTTCCCCCTCTTTCTCTATCTCTGTACTCAGTTCTGGGTCATGAACCATATTCACATTTTCTAGAAGCGCCCAGAATACAATCACTTAGATTAAGAATTAGGCAGGCAAGTAAAGATCCATGATAAATGAGGAAGGAGAGGGTATTTCCCTGAATGCTGGCCACATGGGCAATCTATATTTAAGAAATATTGTCCTTGGACACAGAAAGGGTGTCCTAAGCCACAATTTTGAAGCAACTCCCAAAGGTTAGGAAAGAGTTATGGAGTTTCATTTGTGGTGGGAGGAGACCTCGAGACTTCACTGAAAAAAAGAAATGCGCACAAGATTGTCCATTGTTCATTAGTGCTTTTTAGAGTTCATGCGATTTCTGTCTGAGTGCCTTTTCAGTGGGGCTCTGTCGTGTGCTTCACATGGCACTGGCCCTACTTTGGAGAACAAACTTCTTGGATAGATCTTAAATCACATGGCATCTACTAATGTCCAAACCCTAGGGGATCATATGTTACTGAAATGTCACTGTAATCTAATTTATACGTGGGGTTGTTCTTCTGAAAAACATTTCGTTTAGTTTTACAAATTGCCTATCGTGTTTTTCTTAATAGCCCGACAGCCCAAGAACATGGTGACAACTCCAGTGGAAATTTTGGCTTGGCTTTAAGCTATTTGATCTTATTATTATTATTATTTTTTGTTCTGAAAACTTCTGGAAAAGTTTTATTTCGAAGTTTTGTTAAATTATGAAATGTTTGATGGACATATTTCAATATTTTTTCCTATGTGTGAAAACCAGTAAAATGAATTATAAGTAACAGTCTTAACCGAAAATATCCTCCTTAGCCAAAAGTTAAAAAAAATAAAAGGACCATATTAGAATTTAAAAGAGTCAAATTAGGTTATATAAATTTAGTATATAAATTTAGAGGATATTTATATCCGTATTAACAGAAGGCAGTTAGATAGTTCAAAGTTTTTAATCAGTGTGTGAGTCATCTTTTCTGAAATAATTATCTGACCTGTTTAGAGCAATATATATATATATATACCTTAGGTGAGGGGAAAGGCAGTTGGGAGAGGAGGGAGAGGAGGGAGGAGAGGAGGAGAGGAGAGGGGGAGAGAGAGAGAGAGAGAGAGAGAGAGAGAGAGAGAGAGAGAGAGAGAGAGAGAGAGAGAGAGAGAGAGAGAGAGAGAGAGAGAGAGAGAGAGAGGTTCTTTTCTTTTTTCCGTCATCTACTGGCTCAAGGGGTCTTTAAAAAAATCTTTTATTAGTTCTTTCGGTGTTTCATACCAAATGTTTGGGTCATATCTTCTCATTTTTGCTCATTCTTTCCATACTCCCCTCCTTCTCTTCTCATCCAGCTTTGTGTACCCCACACCTTTTCACAGCCTCCAAGACCAATTTATGCTGCTCAAATATTCTTGCATGTGTGGTCTTTCACTGGAATATGGTCGATGTAACTATGAGCTACACTTTTAGAGAAAACCATCTCTCCCTCTTCCAGACCAAAATGACCAATAGCTCCATGGCTAGGTGTGGACTGTGTCCAGCTTCGTTCTCCTTGATTGAATTGATCTGGCTTGGACTTGCACAAGTGTTATGCTTGCTGTCACAATCACTCTGGATTAAGAGGATTGTCTCCTGTATCCAGAAGACAACATTTACTTGTAGTCATGTATCTGCTCTGGCTTTCTCTCCTCCTGTCTTCTCTCCCACAATGGTCCCTGAACCTTGATGAGGCCAGCTATTGTTGTAGGACCATGAGAGTCTGGGTCTATGTACAGTATATTGTCTAGTGCATGTCACATGCCAAGGAAGTGCTTTGGAAGCTTCTGGTTACCAAACAGAAATCTTGACTTGCCTTAGTAGAGGTACTGAAGAGCTATGAGCAAGCACATATCACAAGGGTGGGACAGTAAACTTATGTATGGCTTTTGCTGGTAAGTGTATCAGTAGGAATGCAGCATTCAAGGACATGGCCTCAATTCAGTACAGATTAAAGGCAATTATTTCCCCTCAAGGCAGTTAAACATATAGTCCTGTATAAGAAAAATGGCACTAGATATACACTCACTGATAAGTGGATATTAGCCCAGAAACTTAGAATACCCAAGATACAATTTACAAAACACAAGAAAACCAAAAAGCAGGAAAACCAATGGGTGGATACTTCATTCCCCCCTTAGAATAGGGAACCAAATACCCATAAAAGGAGTTATAGAGACAAAGTGTGGAGCTAAGATGAAAGGATGGACTATCCAGAGACTACCCCACCCAGGGATCCATCCCATCATCAGCCACGATACCCAGACACTATTGCATACGCCAGAAAGATTCTGCTGAAGGGACCCTGATATAGTGGCCTCTTGTGAAGCTATGCCAGTGCCTGACAAACACAGAAGTGGATGAACACAGTCAGCTATTGGATGGAACACAGGGCCCCCAATGGAGCATCTAGAGAAAGTACCCAAGGAGCTGAAGGGGTCTGCAACCCTATAGGTGGAACAACAATATGAACTAACCAGTACCCCCTGAGCTTGTGTCTCTAGCTGCATATGTAGCAGAAGATGGCCTAGTCCGCCATCATTGGGAAGAGAGGCCCCTTGGTCTTGCAAACTTTATATGTCCCAAAGAGGGGAACGCCAGGGCCAAGAAGTGGGAATGGGTGGGTAAGGGAGCAGGGTGGGGGGAGGGTATAGGGAACATTTGGGATAGCATTTGAAATGTAAATGAAGAAAATATCTAATAAAATAATTAAAAGGGAAAAAAAAAGAAATAAATCAGGCCCAAGGACAAGTGCCGAGAGCCCTGCATGGTTCTGATGCATTGACAAAGGCTCCACTTCTGACCGTCCATTGTATTACGAAAGCTGCAGGGTGGAAGAAGACATTTTAGGAAGAGCTGTTCCAAGCTGGAAAGAGATTGGCATCAGCCTCTAGGGGAACAATAGGGTGGAATGTTGTATGTAGGCTTTGCTAGCAAATGGGCTTGCATTTGAACTCTAGATATACCTTTTATTGTACAGTATTTGATTGAACTTTTTCATCCTCCAAATGGGCAGGATAATATATGTCTTAGTGCTTTATTGTGAAATTTATAATGATTTCCAGCACACAGTAGGTGCTTGTATCAGAATTCTCCGGAGCAATACATTCAGTAACATGTATGTATGTATGCATGTATGTATGTATATATGTATGTATGTATACGCATGTGCATGAAAAGAAGTATAAAGAATTTGCCATATGATTATTAGGCTAGCCGTGTTCCAGACCTACAATCGTCAAGGCGAGAAACAGTTGATATTTTACGTCTAGTTGGAAGGTCAAGAAAACTGATGCGCACGGTAAGCATTCAGAAGTCAATCATTCTCTACTGGAGGAAGGCCAGTCTTTTGTTATAGTCAGTCCTTAATCTTAGGCGTTTTGATTGGGGTAAGATGAAGTCTCAAAGGAGTATTAATTGATAAATAATGTTTATTCACAGTGATGGGGCCAAAGTCAATGTGGCTTACTCAGTCTTTTTGTGTATGAATGTAAGCATGTGTGTGAGCAAGTGTGCATGTGTATGTGTGTGGGCATGCGTTTACATGTGTGATTGTGCCTGTGTGTGTGTGTGTGTGTGTGTGTGTGTGTGTGTGTGTGCGCGTGTACAGGTGAGCACATGCTACAGCATGCAGATAGTGACAGACGATCACCTCTACTGTCTGTCCTCACTGCCTATCTTGTTTGAGTCAGAGTCTCTTGTTGTTCACTCTGAAGTACGCTGGGCTAGCCTGCCTGCAAACTTTCAGAATCCTTCACCATAGAAGGACTTGTGAAGATTTCTAGTATCTTACTTGTCCTCATGTGGGCTCTGAGAATCTGACTAGATAAAGTAATTACATGCTAAGGACTTTATCTAGTGAGCCATTAATTTTAATATTTACCTTAGCAAAAGTAATTTCCTGGAAACATTCATTGTATGTTTGAAACAAATTGATACATAAAATTGAATGTTACAGAGCTCTACAAATATATTCCATTAATGAATTATGCCTAACAATATGCTCAGTTTTCTTTCCTGAATCTGATTATATTAATTAAAATTCTGCTAAAAATTCAAGCTTAGCACTTCACCTTCTCCTAAATTTGTTTAAAGAATAAAAAAAAATCATAATTTATTTTGATTTTTATCATGTAAAATAATGTTTTAACTAGTAAAATGATTGCTCAAAGTCAAGAAAGCATCAAACCTTGGAATAATAAAAATATTTAAGTTGGCTAATGTTTTTAAAATTTATTTTTGACATATTAAGTCATAAAAAAACAATATAACATTCTTGTTATTTCAATCACAACAATTTTGTTGCCCAGGTAACTGCAATGATATGTAAATAGTTTCCATTTTACAACCTTAGGTAGTTACGCCTTTGTTTTGTTAGGTATTTTCATGTTAGGTCATTCACTGGTCAGCGTGCTATAAAATGGACAGCTCTAACTTCTAACCCTCTAGGTCTTTGCTATGTGAAAAGGCAAACTGTGACTCACCTGGAACATCTCCATCTCTCTTTCCCATGAAGGGAGTGGCAAAAGTCCCAGTGTCACAGGCAGAAACTTGAAGGGCCCCTTTGACTAGAAAGAGTGAAAATCTCGTTGGCTATTCAACAGAGTAGACTGAGAGTCTGGCTACTCTGATGCTAATCTCAGACCTGGCAACAAAACCAGGTGTAAACTTGAGCAGACCCAGCAGGTAGGGATTGGACCAAGGATAGCTTGCATGGTTGGCTAGCCAGAACTTCCTTTAAGTCTAATGGTTGTCTTCTCTTCCGTGGCAGCTGGCCATAGAGTTTGCTATGCTTCAAGTTCAGACAGGCCCCTGTAAAGATCACCATCATCCTCTGGTAGACACATATCTTAAAGTGAAATAGGTCAGTACCTGTGAAGACAATGCTGCCGTCATCCACCTTTAAGCCAAAAGACAAAGTACATTTCCTTGCAAGTGCTAACCCCAACTGAGCAAAATGATCGCACAACACGGGGCTCATTCAGAGAACAAATAATAAGAAAACAGGGAACTTTCTGGGCTGTAGTCACAAAATCTTGAAGCAGAGAGAGCCACTTGAATAAGACAACTAGTGTTCTTGGTTGTCTAAAGTTCTTACCTCATGTTTTTCTTGAAAAATGAAACATACATAATTGTGGGTATGCATTTCCTTAGTTAAGCAAACAAAATCTCAACCATGATATTATGGAAGAGAGTAACTGTAAGTTGCATCTTCAAAAACAACTTTGTCTTTTTCTGTGTCATGAAGTTGTTATTTATGAATCTTCTACGTTTCTATAGGACAAGGAAAGGAATTGCTGTTGTTGCAATTTGGTTCGAAAGTGTCCACTACTCCTGCAGGGATCATGAGTTGGAAGTTAGATCCTCACTGGCGAAGTGGGAGGCACTAGACCTTTAGGAGGTGGAGCCTATGGGAGGGATCCTTAGATCTCTGAAGAAATACCCTCTGAAGGGATGGTGAGATCCAGCCTTTTGTGACTTTATTCTAGATGTGACCTCTCCCTCCAACATCTGCTCCAGTCATTGTGACACTTTGACCCTACGAGTTTGTCCAGAATCTAGTTGATGCTTGTACTGTTCCTGTGAATCTCTAAAAACTCTGAGTAGAATAAGCAAGCTGGCTTACTTCTTACTTTGCTTCCAGAGAAACCCAAAGTGCTGAGCTGTCCTTACTGGGACAAGAAATCCTTAGCACTTGCTACAGCTGTTCAAATAAGAGCATCAAGAATTAAGGGATAGCTCAGCTAAGTTTCACACATGTAACTGTGAAATAAGAGCATCAGAGGCCAGTCATTGGAAGAAAATGGGCAAGAAAATTACTGAAAGAGTAAACAGGATCTAAGAAGGTCTATGATGAGGGAGCTTGTGGGTGTTCTCTACAGCCCACTTCTGTCGCTGCTCAGACAGACTAGGTGAGGTTTACTCTGTCCTGCTATGCCTTCTTCAACATGCTGATCAAGTGTGGGCTGATGATTCCAGCTGTTCCTTTCTTCACAGTTGGTCCCAAGGCTCTCATTAAAATGTCAGCACTGCCACCCACCTAAGATTCCTTTGATCCTTTGGTATCAGATGGCTTGCTTCTAGATGTGACTCAGATTTTCCACACACTACCCAGACTTTTATTCCTGAAGGTTAACTTAACTCCTGATTATTATTCTCTCTCCAGGCTGTAACTGTAATCATCCACTCTCAGTAAAATCTGTAGAACTGGACCACTAGAGATGACTGAATGGATTCTTGAAGGTATGGTTGTAGAAAAGCAGTAGCCATGACATTTTTTTGTTTGTTTGGTTTAGGGTTTATGCACATGAGATGTAGATAATAATGAAGACAACTCTTCTTGAAACAAATTAATATTTCAGAAAAAAAGAAACCCCTTTTTCTGGTTAGTACCCTGACACATGATTGTTATAATTCTTTGTAGTTATGCATCTCAATGTTCTTTCAAGGCAGGACTTTCATCTCTATTTCTCCAGCACTTCTTAGCTTAGAATTCATCCTATATATCATTGAGACAGAAGCCAAAGTAGCTCACTGCTCCCCATGTCTGTTGTTTCTCAGCTCTACCCTAAAAAATGTAATAGAAAACATCCAGCAGCAGCTCTGAATTACTAGGCTATAGTAGCTACAGCTTGTCTGCTGAATAGAGTAGAAACTACTGAGCATGAGTTAGAAACTATTTTACAGCATGGAAGAATTACTTATTTTTCTCATTGAAACAAAATAAAAATATGACAAACAATGAATACTGGGAAGGAAGTGTTGGTTTCAGCTTGTGTTTTCGTGGGAGACATCTCCCCAAGGCAGAAGAGAAATGGACGCAGGAATGTAAGGTAACTGGTCACATTTTGTCTTCATTAAAAAATGAGACAGCAATGAATGCTGGCTTTCATTCATTTCCTCCTTTGTATCTAGTCTAGAACCTTGTCTTGGATGCTGTTACCAATGTTCAATATGGGTCTCTTCAGCTCTAGCTTTCTGCAAATACCACTAGACACATGCAGAGATGTGTCACGATAGCAGGGATTATTCTCATTTTCTACTGTTATCCCTTCCCTGTTCTCTTCTACTTTTACTATAATGCCTGGCATTTCTGGAAATGCAAGAAGGATTTGTTGTTCAAAACATTGTTCTTCATTGGTTGATATAATGTATGACTCAGGTTAAGCCTAATTGACACATTGTTGCTCAAGCTTTTGGGAAACCCATGCATGTGTTACCTTATTCTATTTGTCAACTACAGTTCATTTTGTTGAAGAAATTTCTTTTGCCTATTGATCTATCACAATAAAATGCTTTTAGGGCAATGATCAATACATTGATTTTTTTTCAAGTTTAGTGACTGACAGAGTAGGAGGGGTCAACAATGGAGGAGTTAGAGAAAGGACTGAAGGAGCTGAAGAGGTTTGCAACCCCATAGGAAGAACAACAATATCAACTAACCAGACTCCCCTCCCCCAAGCCCAGTGACTAAACCACCAACCAAAGAGTACACATGGAGGGATTCATGACTCCAGCCGCATATGTAGCAGAGGATGGCCTTGTCGGGCATCAATGGGAGGAGAGGCCCTTGGTCCTGGGAAGACTTGATGCCCCAGTGTAAGGGAATGCCTGTGGGGTGGGGGTGGGGAGGCAAGAGTGGGTAGGTGGGGAGGGGAACACCATCATAGAAGCAGGGGGAGGGGGCATGGGTTAAGGGTATTCTTGGGTGGAGGGAAACTGGGAAAGGGGATAATATTTGAAATGTAAATAAAGAAAGTATCTAATAAAAAAGATATAAAAGAGAAAAGAGAAGGAATAATAAATAGATGAAAACAGAAAATATGAACAGATTATTTGCTAAATATTATAGCAATTCTCAATGTTAATTTATTTGTGTGATACGGGTTTCAATTTTAATTATATATTATAATTGAAAGCCATCATACACAAACACATAAACATAAACATATGTGTATATGTTTATATTTTAGTTAAATATTATGTATAGTGATTTCTTGACATTTCTTCATTAAAAAGTAAGATCATCTGGCTACCAAGACTGAGTCATATTATCTTTTATGTAATTTAGTTACATTTACTGAAATAAACAATACATAAAATGACATGTAGTTGCTCTAAATAAGAGAAATGAGACAAACTTCTTATAAGGAATTATAATAAAATGAATATTTTCAATCAGAGCTTTAATAACTTGGCAATGATTTTAAAGTCCTCCTACTTTTATTTATGATCACTGGGTATATACACCACAAATCACTATGTTGCTCAGGGAATAATGTATTCTACACCTAAATTTAATATAAAATAAAGATTAGGGATTTAGTATGTTTGATGCCTTCACTCCACCACCACAGCCTCTAACTGTCTGCAACCAAATCCTATCTCTTTTCTAAATTGCCTTGGTCATGTGTTTTATCACAATACAAAAGTAACTAATGCAATGTCTAGGAGATTAGAAAAGCACACCTTTGGCAATGTCTGCACTATGTTTCTAAAGATCCTTAGATCACAAGGACTCTCACCCAGTCAGTGGTTTAAATCAATGATGGATTCAAAAATTGAACAGACTGCAGGTGGTTGGTGATGGAACTTTAGAGTACAGCTAAGAATTTCATGAATTCATTGTTTTTAATAGCTGAGTAGTACTCCACTGTGTAAATGTACCACATTTTCTGTATCCATTCCTCTGTTGAGGGACATCTGGGTTCTTTCTAGCTTCTGGTTATATTACAAATAAGGCTGTTATGAACATAGAATTCATGAAATTCTTAGACAAATGGATGGAACTAGAAAATATTATCCTGATTGAGATAGCCCAATCACAAAAGAACACACATGGTATGCACTCATTGATAAGTGGATGTTAGCCCAGAAGCTCAGAATACCCAAGATACAATTCACAGACCACATGAAGCTCAAGAAGAAGGAGACCAAAGTGTTGATACTTTGGTCCTTCTTAGAAGGGGAAACAAAATACCCATGGATGGAGTTACAGAAACAAAGTATGGAGCAGAGACTGAAGGAAATGCCATCCACAAACTGCCCAACCTGAGGATCCAGCCCATAAACAGTCACCAAACCCAGACATTATTGTGGATACCAACAGTGCTTGCTGACAGGAGCCTGATATAGATAGCTGTCTCCTGAGAGGCTCTACAAGTGCCTGACAAATACAGAGGTGGATGCTTTCAGCCAATCATTGGACTGAGCACAGGGTCCCCAGTGGATGAGCTAGAGAAACGACCCAAGGAGCTGAAGGGGTTTGCAACACCATAGGAAGCACAACAATATCTACCAACTCAACCTTCCAGGGTATAAACCATCAACCAAGCAGTACACATGGAGGGATCCAAGGCTCCAGCTGCATATGTAACAGAGGATGGCCTAGTTGGTCATCAATGGGAGGAGAGAGACCCTTGGTCCTGTGAAGACTCTATGCCACAAGTGTAGGGGAATGCCAGGGCCAGGAAGCTGGAGTGGTGGGTTTGGTGAGCAGGAGGAGGGGGAGGAGATAGGGGGTTTTGGGAGGGGAAACCAGGAAAGGGGATAACATTTGAAATATAACTAAAGAAAATATCCAATAACAATAATAATAAAGATTGCAGTTAGTAGAGAAAAATGTGGTGATAGGGCTGGGGCATGCCTTTGAAGTCTATATTTTGGCACCTATCTCTTCCTGTTATCGTTCTCTTGTCTTTGACTGCCATAATGTGATCAAGTATCCTATACCACACATCTCTCTATCAAGTTGTGAATTCCCTTATGTCTCTCTATAATAGATTCAGTTGACTTTAGACTGAAAATTTGAAACTATGAAACCAACCAAATTTTTCTTCTGTTTTCTAAGTTTCTTTGGTTATTGTCTTTCGGTCATTTCCTGGGACAAATGCCATGACTAAAAGCAACTTGGGGAGGAAAGGGTTTATTAAATCTTATAGATTTTTATTACAAATGGAATTTTGAGCGTGAATTCAAGGCAGGAAGCCAGAGAACTTCTATGTCAATCATTAATCAAGAAAATGTCTAACAGACTTACCAAAATGCCAACCTTATGGAGGCCTTTTATCTTTCTTCTGAGATATGTCTAGGTTTGTGTCAAGTTGACAGAAAAACAACCAGCAAAGTTCTAGCATCATATCGCAGAAATTAAAATCACACTGGGACAAGTACCAAACCATATGCATATCTGAAGTGACCTGATTTAAAGAGATGGCAAACGATTCAAACTGTTACTTTCTAAGAATTTACTAATTTTTGGTGGTGATGAGGATTAAACCCAAGCCTCATATATACTAAACATGTAGTTTATTTCCAAGGTAGCTCCATGGCTTCATATATGCTTATAAACAGCACTAGCAAGACATCTACTATGTGAAGAACAATGAAAGACCAGGATTTTGAGGAGGAATCATCATTCAGAGAGAAGTCTGGTTACTATAGCGATGGTAGAGTTTTCTGGTTTCTGCATTTTAGGAATGGCCGTATTGGTCTCTACTTGCTGAAACTGGCCATAGGTGGTTAGTGTGGTCATGGTTTTCAAAAGATCAGACACTGGTGGTTTAAGCAAATAATTCTAATTATAGACACTTCAATATGGTGGCTTCACATGCCTGAGAAATTATAGCCCAATCAAAATAATGTGGTCATTAATTAGGTTTTAGAATTTTTTTTTATTTTTATTTTTTTTAGAAAATTAGGCAGGGAGGTTTATACTATGATTTTTTAAAGTCTTCTATTTAATTATGGTCAGAAGTACCAACTATGCAATTCAGAAGAGGCATGGAATACTTTTCTTAGTAGTATAGATTTACTCAAATATAATCAAAACACTGATTAGATCTTAGTGAAAGGGATGCCCTGTATTCATGGTCCATTACTTCTTCTAAGAGTTTATTTATTTATGTATTTATGTATGTATTTATTTATTTATATATTTATGTATGTATGTATGTATGTGTGTATGTATGTATTTATTTATTTATCCATGTGTATGTGTGAATATGTGTATGTGTGCATATGTGTGCATGAAGAGGCCAGAAGAGGAAATTGACTCTCTCTGTGCAGGAGTTTTGGGTGTTTGCAGAACACTCTGCTTATTACATGGATAGAAGACTCTAGATTTGGCCTTCTGGTTAGGGCCTGTCTACCAGACAGTCCCACAGTCCCCAGAGGAGTCTCCACTCCCAGGTGCTCTAGCACACCCAGGATCTTAGGATCACCAGTAAGTAGAACACAACATCTGTTACAACACCACTGGGAGTGACTGGGACCAGCAGGACCCAGGGATGCAGGAACTCTGCCCGACCAGTGGCTTGAGTTCCTTCTGGTTGGCACCTATCTATCTTGGTCTCAAACTCAGCAGACAGTCTCATAGGCCCCAGAGGTGGCACCACTCCCAGGTGCTCTAGCACACCTAGGATCTTAGGATCCAAGAATCCCAGGATCCCAGGAGCTTGGTCACACCGGGATATCAGGGTCTCAGAGGCAGCCTGACTCTCAGGAACTCTGACACACACATAATTTCAGGATCCCAGGATCCCAGAATCAAAGGATCACAAAGAAAGCTGGACTCTGAGGAGTTTTGATGCAACCGGGATTACAGGAAGGACAGGCTCCAATCGGATATATTAAGGGCAGGGAGCACTTGAGATAATCAGGTGGCAGGAGGCAAGTGTAAGAACAGAAGCAACAGAAACCAAGGTTACTTGGCATCATCAGAACCCAATTCTTCCACCAAAGCAAGTCCTGGTTACACCATCATACTAGAAAAGCAAGATATGGTTCTAAAGCCACATCTCATGACGGTGATGACAACTTTAAGAAGGACATAAATAACTGCCTTAAAGAAATACAGGAGAACACAGGTAAACAGATAGAAACCCNTAAAGAGGAAACACAAAAAATCCCTTAAATATTTATAGGAAAACACAACCAAACAGATGAAGGAATTGAATAAAACCATCCAGGATCTAAAAATGGAAGTAGAAACAATAAAAATATCAGAAAGGGTGACAACTCTAGAGATACAAAACCTAGAAAAGAAGTCAGGAGCCATAGATGCAAGCATCACCAACAGAATACAATAGAAGAGAAAAATCTCAGGAGCAGAAGATATGATAGAAAACACTGACACAACAATCAAAGAAAATGCAAAATGCAAAAAGATCTTAACCTAAAACATCCATGAAATCCAAGACACAATGAGAAGACCAATCCTAAGGATAGTAGGTAAAGAAGAGGGTGAAGACTTCCAACTTAAAGGGCCAGTAAATATCTTCAACAAAATTATAGAAAAAAACTTCCCTAACCTAAAGACAGAGATGCCCATGAACATACAAGAAGCCTACAGAACTCCAAATAGAAATTCCAGAAAAGAAATTTCTCCCATTACATAATAGTCAAAACACCAAATGCACAAAACAAAGAAAGAATATTAAAAGAAGTAAGGGAAAAAGGTCAAGTAACATATAAAGGCAGAACTATCAGAATTATTCCTGACTTCTTGCCAGAGACTATGAAAGCCAGAAGATCCTGGGCAGATGTCATATAGACCCTAAGAGAACCCAAATGCCAGCCCAGGCTACTATACCCAGCAAAACTCTAAATTACTATAGATGTAGAAACTAAGATATTCCATGACAAAACCAAATTTACATAATATCTTTCCACAAATCCAGCCCTTCAAAGGGTAATAAAGGGAAAACTCCAACAAAAGGAGGGAAACTACNNCCTAGAAAAAGCAAGAAAGTAATCTTTTAACAAACCTAAAAGAAGATAGCCATATGAACAGAATTCCAACTCTTAACAACAAAAATAACAGGAAGCAACAATTACTTTTCCTTAATATCTCTTAATACCAATGGGCTCAATTCCCCAATAAAAAGACATAGACTAATGGACTGGTTTCATAAACAGGATACAACATTTTGCTGCATACAAGAAACCTACCTCAGTGACAAAGACAGACACTACCTCAGAGTAAAAGGCTGGAAAACAATTTTCCAAGCAAACGGTCCCAAGAACCAAGCTGGAGTAGCCATTCTAATATTGAATAAAATCGACTTTCAACCTAAAGTTCTCAAAAAAGATAAGGAGGGACACTTCATACTCATCAAAGGTAAAATCTACCAAGGTGAACTCTCAATTCTGAACATCTATGCTCCAAATGCAAGGGCATTCACATTCATAAAAGAAACTTTACTAAACCTCAAAGCATACATTTCACTGCTCACAATAATAGTGGGAGGCTTCAACTCCCCACTCTCATCAATGGACAGATCCTGGAAACAGAAACTAAACAGAGACACATGGAAACTAACAGAAGTTATGAAACAAATGGATTTAACAGATATCTACAGAACATTTTATCCTAAAACAAAAGGATATACCTTCTTCTCAGCACCTCATGGTAACTTCTCCAAAATTGACCATATAATTGGTGACAAAACAGGCCTCAACAGTTATAAGAAGATTGTAATAATCCCAGGCATTCTATCAGATCACCATGGACTAAGGCTGGTCTTAAATTCCAACAAAAACAACGGAAGACAAACATACTCATAGAAGCTGAACAATGCTCTACTCAACAATAACTTGGTTAAGGAAGAAATAAAGAAAGAAATTAAAGACTTTTTAGAGTTTAATGAAAATGAAGCCACAACATACCCAAGCTTGTGGGACATAATGAAAGGAGTCCTAAGAAGAAAACTCATAGCTCTGAGTAACTCCAAAAAGAAACTGGAGAGAGCATACACTAGCAGCTTGACAGCACACCTAAAAGCTCCAGAAAAAAAAGGAGCAAATTCACCCAAGAGGAGTAGACAGCAAGAAGTAATAAAACTCAGGGCTGAAATCAAACAAGTGGAAACAAAAAGAACTATACAAAGAATTAACCAAACCAGGAGNTGGTTCTTTGAGAAAATCAACAAGATAGACAAACCCTTAGCCAGACTAACTAGAGGGCACAGGGTCAGTATCCTAATTGACAAAATCAGAAATGAAAAGGGAGATATAACATCAGAAGTTGAGGAAATAAAAAAAAAATCATCAGATCCTACTACAAAAGGCTATATGCAACAAAACTGGAAAACCTGGCTGAAATGGACAATTTTCTAGGCAGATAACAGGTACCAAAGTTAAACCAGGAACAGATTAATGATCTAAAGAGTCCCATATCACTTAAAGAAATAGAAACAGTCATTAATAGTATCCCAAACAAAAAAAGCCCAGGACCAGATGGGTTTAATGCAGAGTTCTATCAGACCTTCAAAGAAGATCTAATACCAATACTCCTCAAACTATTCCACCAAATAGAAAGAGAAAGTATTCTACCCAAGTTGTTCTATGAAGCCACAATTATTGATACCTAAACCACACAAAGATCCAACAAAGAAAGAGAACTTCAGACCAATTTCCCTTATGAATATCGATGCAAAAATACTCAATAAAATTCTCCGAAATGGAATCCAAGATGAAGAAGGCTGGAATCACCTTCTTACCAGGTTCATGTAACATGGAATTGGCTGTGACATTTTCTTTCATAGTAACTGCTTGGATTGATGAAGTGGAGCCACATTATGGGGCTGAAATAGACAGGACATCTCATTCTCTTAGCAACAAGAACATGATGCTCTTTTATTTTTTTTTTAAATTTATCTTTTTAATTTATTTTTTACTCTTTTTTTTTTTTTTAAATCGATCATTCCACTCATTTACATCTCAAGTAGATAGGCACAGCCCCCAGTCAAGGGTTGGAGCCACCCACCCATCTCAAAGATTTTAACCCAGAAATGTTCCTATGCAAAGGAAAGACAGGGACAAAAAAAAAAAAAAAGCAGAGACTGAAGGAAGGGCTGTCCAGGGACCGCCCCACCTGGGGATCCATCCTGTCTGCAGACACCAAACTCTGACACTGTTGCTCTTGTCAAGAGGCGTTTGCTGACAGGAACCTGATGTGGCTGTTCCTTGGGAGGTTCTGCCAGCGACTGACCTAACCACCACTCTTACTGCTCACAAGTTTCAGGTTTGACAAACACTGCGATCTTCCTTCCATGAGCTCTTTTCTTCTTTCTAACCCATGATTATTCATGCTTTACAGCACTCTGCGCTGCTGATTTTTGTACATTTCTCAATTCTTCCATTGTCTACCAATTTGTGAATTTCATGGTTGGGTTCTTCTCCATAAAATTCAGCCAAACAAGTTGATTATCATCATCATTTCTGATAGGGCAGTATGTTTGCTTACCCCTCATCACAAACTTAGCTGTCCAGGTTCAACAGGGATGGTTGCATCACAGAAATCTTGTGCATGTATTACAGAGGAAAGCATCATTCCTACAAAGAACCCAATAATGGTTGCTCCTTGCACGAGGCCAGTGCTGTGAGGGTGACAGTTGCTCACAGAGTTGAGAAACTCATGAGACAAAAAGCTCCATGGGACCTAGCAGTGCACATGTTCACTCTTCTTGCAGTTTTTCCACCTTGCCTAAGCACTGCGGGAGGGGGGGAGGGGAGGGAAGCAGAGTTCTTTTTAACAATGTGAGAATTTTATTTGCACGTAATTTATGAGTCCACCTTTCAAACTTCTAGGGGGTTGTATTTTGAAATCTGTGAACCCTCAGCTTTTCAAGAGCTTATATTAATCTCAGATGCTCATTAGGGAGGGAGAGAGAACACCCCTGAATTTAATAGTCTTGGTTTTTCTGCCAGCCCAGCTGGAGTTGGCATGTGAGTTGTGTTGCAACATCAACCTTTCCTTGTTCTTTTGTTAAATACTCCCTGGTTGTTTCCTGCCCATCGAGGACAGCAAAGGAGACCATGTCTAATCTCTGCAAGCAAAGGAGTCACCTCTAGGGGTGACCCTGCTAAGTCAACAAAGTTTGAGCCATTCGAATGTTTGAGTTAAAAGAGTTTCTGGGCAGTATGTATTTTGAATTCTTGGAACGTTGGTTACATAGGACATCAAGGGATATGATTGTAAATAAAGGATTTAAAAAAACTTAAAATTCAAACCCATTGCCATTTGTAGATTGTTGTAAATGCCATCAAATAGAGGACAATGCTGAACTGTTAAGTAACAGGCCTGGAAATTCCCATGTGTAACCACAATTGGGAGCTTGTGGAGAGGAAGGATGAATAGCTTACTCCACAAGGAAAGGTAAATTTTCATATGTATTAAACTAACTTTGTAGGTCACCTGCTAACGGTGTATGTCCTGACAAGTTGTCACATTAATTTCAGTACCACTAAGGGTTTGATTTCAAAGCAAATCAATTAATATGCCATATCTATAATCTACCATACTGATATCTCATAGCTGCTATAAGGATGGTAGTGAGATAATGGCAAATAAATTTATCGCCACTCACTTATGGCAAGAGTATAGTCCATGGAAAATATTTGTAGAGATAGCATCAATGGTGCCAAGAGGAAGCTGTGGAGTTGAAAGTATTGGTTTGAATTTCAGATCATCTCCTTAGCCATGACCTTGAGATTATTTCATTTCCTCGAGTGTGCATTGTTTAAGCTGTGAAAGAATAGTAATGAGGACAATTTACTCTGTAAGATTGGTATGAAGCCATTATAATATAGACAAGTCCTTTAGGATGTGGTTTTAGTGTGTGTTCAATAAACATTACCAAGACATTATTGGCAAAAATGACTCACATTTGAACTTTTGCTTATTTAGGGGCGAAATAAATATAACACATCTTTTGAGGCAGCTTAGAAGACCAAAAACAAATTGATGGAGAGGAACAATTGATTCTTCTTCTGGTGTTCAGAAAACCCAGTGGAGCTTTGGATGATAACTTACAGAAAATCAGGCACCACAATATTGCAAAAGTTTTGACCAGTCTATATTTTCCCATGATGCACATTATATTCATCCTGCCAAAGAAGACAGAGATCGTAAACATTGTTAAATAGTAGTATGGATATGGCACAAACACAGCTTCCTCAGCAAGACGACCAGATACATTTTGAAGTATTAGTGTTCTCTGAAAGTATTAAGGCCCTTTGATGAGTTCCGAATTTGAGATAGCATTTCCAGGAAACTCCTAAAATGTTCCTTTTGATTCTGGAGTCATCTTCCAAAAGTCTGTTTCAACTGAGTTCCTCAGCCATGACTCACTTAATGGTCAGCAGAGGGTAGTAAGGTCTATTTCTATGGGTAAATGCTTTGGATGAAGGGAAACAGGAATTTCTGGAGGGTTTTCTGCCTTGAGTCTTGTTGTTGTGTCCTGTGTCCTAGAGCCATTGGATGTCATTTGTTCAACTATCAGTTTGATAGATCTCCCATTAGTGTATGTACTGCTGTTAATTAAAACCTGTGCCCATCACAACATGTAATGATACCATATTGTTTATTCTATTTAAAAGATATTTATTATTAAGTGTGTGTGTGTGTGTGTGTGTGTGTGTGTGTGTGTGTGTGTGTGTGACACTGTACATATGGATGTCAGAGGGAAACTTAAGTGACTCAGTTCTCTGCATATGCCTTTCTGTGGATTCTAGGGGTTGAATTAGGCTGTTGGGCTTGCAGGGCAAGCTCCTTTACCGCAGTAATGAGCCATATGAGCAGTCCAAATGCTTTCATTCGAAAAATTTTATTTCGATGAAATTTAAATAGGTAGTCTATATGGAGAAATTTACTTTTTAAATGTCAACTTTTAGCTACATAAAATATTAATTTTTTTGAAGAAATTTGTTCAAAGAAGTTCTTGGCCAATACTTTTCGAAATGTTTTCATTTGGTAAGCAACCCTTCAGATAAGCTTTTTGACTCAGGAGTCTTTCATGTTAATGATTTACCAAAAATATCATCTGCGTCATCAAGAATGTTGGCTGTACAGCATGTCTTCATCCTTTCAAGAATGATTTCTATCACTTACTTTTCATAATACTTGAATATGTCTTATTTCAAACAGACACAAAATAATTGTTCATAGGTATGAGTTGAAATGTGATGTTGTAGGACATGTCCACAGTATGTAATGATCAGATTGGGCTAATTGGTAAGTAAGTTCTCTGAGATATTAGTCTTTTTTTGTGTGTGTGGTGGGGTGATACAGAATCATCTTTGATGGCTCCTTTGACTTTATCCACAATATCTTTCATGTCAGTTTCTCGCTTCCTTTATCACAGTGGCTGTACTAACCAAATTTCCATCAATAACACAAGAGAGTTCCACATTATTCTTATCCTCAGTAGCATCTATTGCCTTGGATCTCTCTGAATACAGTTATTCAACAACAAGGCAAATGATATCTTGGTGTTCTTTTGATTTGCATGTACCTGATGATCAGAGATATGGAGCAGCTTTTTTTTTTTCATACCTTTGGCAATTTGTGTGTAGTCTTTTGAGAAGTTCCTATTCAGATCGTGTGCCCGGGTATAAGCAGGATTATCTGTGCTCATGTTTTGAGCTCTCTGTATGCTGTGGCTAGTAATCTCTTCTGAGGTAAAGTGCTTGCCAATGTCTTCTCAGTTCAGCGCAGCATCAGTACCAGGCAATACTCACCTGTCTCACAAATTCTTTTCCAAGGACAACTCCTCTATAGACGTCGAGTGTATTCTTTTTACCTTACCTTATCTTTTTTTTTCTTTTTTTTTTCTTATTTTTTTTTAGACAGGGTTTCTCTGTGCAGCCCTGGCTGTTCTGGAACTCACTTTATAGACTAGGCTGGCCTCGAACTCAGAAATCCACCTGCCTCTGCCTCCCGAGTGCTGGGATTAAAGGCGTGCACCACCACACCCGACTCTCTTTTTATCTTATCAATCAGTATAATAAAGAAGGTTTCAGATGGTCACTTGGATTAATACTAAATATTAAATCATTTATTCACTGAGATCTTTTTCTTTTCTTTTTTTACACTAGTGAGACAAGTGTTCCTTTATATATAGACAATGGTATCTACATTAAGGTCCTCACCACCACTGATTAGAAACTAGCACAGCATTTAGTATTTCTTGGTCAACAAAATAAAGTATTTCAATGTGAGATATTGATGGTATTTTCTCCTAATACTATCAAATTCATTCTCTGCCTTACAATCTTATCATGAATTTGTGAATTCTTTGGGAAGACTTCATTCTTACATTGACCATTTTACTCTAGTACTGAATGCTCTGGCATGTTGTCTGCAGAAGCTTGAATTCCACACTCTCCTGTTCACCCTGAACGCCACAGTGCATCATTTGCCAAATGTCATTTTATTATAAAATGTACATGATTCCCCAGGTAACTTAAGAGGAAGTTTCAGTTTCAAATTACATGACATCACATCAAAGAAGTGGCCTTGGAAAGATCACTATTGAAGAAAAAAAATGTGACATTAATATGTCCCTTTTGGATTAAGTTATATAATCCCAAAGATGTCCATGTGTGAGAGTTGGACTACTGTCTGGTCCTGGAACAAAGTGAGAGCAATAAATTCATTTAAAGTGTCAGCTTGAGTTTAAACGACATGAGCTGAGTGGTCCCCAAACAGAAAACTTGATAGCTCAGCCGTTTGCTATTCCAGTTTCTATTACACTCAGCCATAAATGAATTCCCCACTGGTAGAGTAACCACTTCAGAGATTCTGACTCTTTTTCAGTGAGTTTGGATAATATGCTCTTAGTTACACTAGTAAAAGAGAAAAATAAAAACAAGTTAAGTTATATATTTCCAAATGTATTCTTTAGATTTTAGAAAGGGGTAGGTCTTCTATGCACTGTTAGTAATGATTTTATGTCATTTAAAATTATTTTTCTTCTTTTCTTACTGTTTTGCCATTATAAGCTTTCTGTTGTGAATTCACTAAGGTCAGTAAACTATTCATTATTATTATTTTTACATTTTTCTGCACTAACATAAATGCAGTCTCCAGGTAGCCCAGGGCCAACCAGTTATGTCCTTCTTACTTGGAGTTCTTTAGGACGACTGCAGGATGCTCAGGGGAATATAATACTCAGGGATAGATAAGACCTGTCTGGAATAGACCAGTACTTGTTCATGTCCTTTGGAAGCAGTGTAGCATAGTAAGTCAGGGAGCACATCCTGGATAGCTTGGACTTTGTCTCTTCCTTGGAAGCAGAATGTCTTTCAGTGCGTTAGTCCAGACCTACATTGCACTTGACATGCAGTTCAGGTCTATTGCTTTCCAGAGTCCCCCAAAGATGGTTTAAGAGGAGTGTGCGCAGTTGAGACTCAGCGGTCAGTAGCTTTTTTTTTTTTTCTTCTTCTTTTTTATTAGATATTTTCTTCATTTACATTTCAAATGCTATTCTCAAAGCCCCCTATACCTGCCCTGCTCCCCAACCCACCCACTCCCACTTCCTGGGCCTGGCATTCCCCTGTACTGGGGCATATGATCTTTGCAAGACCAAGGATTTCTCCTCCCATTGAAGGCTGACTAGGCCATCCTTTGCTACATATGCAACTAGAGACTTCATTCATGTGGGGCTTCTCCCAATGAACCATTGCTTTCCATAGCCCCCCCAAAGATGGTTTAAGAGGAGTATGCGCAATTGAGACTCAGCTGTCAGTAGCTTTCTTTGGTCACATGGGGCTTCTCCCAATGAACCATGGGCTTCTTTTGTTCTTTGATGCTTATGTATATATAACAATTCCTTTTGTGTGACTAATACTATGTGTGTTATTAATCTCTCACTTATGGTAACCGTGGTACAGTGAGTCTGCTTCATAGAAGGACTTTTCTTTGTATGAGCAGGCAAGAAGTTTATTTTTCTTCTGAAGTTCACATGAGACTCATGGATACCAGGGGGAGACAGTGCTCATATAAGGACAGGGTTATGGTAAAAGTTTAATAATATGTTTTTATTATTGTTCTGCTTAAGGTCAGACCAGGAATGGAAAGGAAAGTAGCAGAGCTATGGTGTATTATTATTATTATTATTATTATTATTATTATTATTATTATTATTTCCCTCTGAATTTATTTTTGAGAAATTCAGAAATCACAACAGGAGCACAGCATGACATAATAGAATGAAGGCGACAGCACGGATGTTCCAAGATACTGAGTGTTTCATGTGCTGGCAATTGTTGCCTTTTGGGTGGAAGGAAGTTTCACAGAGAAGGCCAACCTCATGGCAAGGTTTTGGTGACATCTTCTTCTTAATGGTTTTTCAAGGAACAAGGACAGCCCTCGTGTGCATGTTGAAGGTGCCTATACCTCATTAGGGATGTATGCTGTGGCAAAGCACTTGGTAAGCATGGTTAGCATGATGTTCCAGGAGCCAGGGAATGCTGTCATTTATGCTGAACTGGGTGGGGATGCTAAGCAAGACTCGGCAAGTAACCTGCTGGAGAGTTCTTCCTTGCCCATTCTAGCCCTTCCCCTGGGTAACATTCCTTCTCAGAGCCACCTGACCTGGCAGAGCCCTGCACAGAGCTGCTCCCTTCCCTGAGGTGATGGGATGGGAATGGGCCAATTTAAGCCAAGTGGGTGCTGTTCTAGGGTCTTCTTTTCCCCTGATGGAGAGTGGCTGGCTGACTTCTATCAGAGGAACTTTTCTGCCCAGGTGTGTCCCTCAGGCTCTGTGAAACTTAAGTTCATTTATGTTCAAGCTGCAGGAAGTGAGGAGAAGACAAGTCATACAATGTATTCAGAAATTGATGATGTTTGCTTTTGGCAAGAAAATCTGTTTTTGCCTACTGTCAGATTTCTCCATCTCTTAGAAATTCAGAAGAGTGGTCTAGCAACCATTTGTTTGTACAAGGAAACTTACCACCGAGTTTCTTTTATGCTTTGTCAGTCAAATTGACACTTTAAAGTTTTAGGCATGACTTAAGCTACCTTCAAAGTGAGGCGAGCTTGGGAATTAAGCCTTTTCGAAGAAAGTTTACTCACCAGAGTCAATAGCCAAACCATGAAAGTGGAGGAAAACAAAGCCAGGCCTTTGCATTCCCTATGGGAACATTTTTCAGCATTACTGAACAGGGAACTGGACCCAGGCTAATGTTCTTACTGTTAACTCAGACTAACAAAGATGTATACTTTCTACTAAAAGCAACCTCTCTGTTCAGATTCATCTATGTTGTGGAATACTCACTTACTTTCTTAAGAATTTATAATTTTAAATGTGCGAATTAATAAAGGTATATTCTAAGGTGAAGTATTCAATACTGCCTGCCTTCATGGCCTTATGTAAATATACTTTCATTGTACGTCCTGAAATGCCTTACTTTAAATTGTGGTTGATGTTGATTCAAGTTTACTAGAGCATAATTTCTAGGAAAAAAAAAATCGCCAGATTCATGGTGACATATACATGAGTTAAAATGTTATTAAGCCATTTTACTGACTTTTCTCATTGTTGTGACAAAATACCTCTCAAAAGCAACTCCAGGATGGGCATGCTTATCCTGCCACCCAGTTTAAAGTTCAGGACTCAGCCCAAGGAATGGAACTGTCTGTTGAAAGTGGGTCTTCTCATCTGAAACAATCTAGTCTGGACACTCTCTTCTAGGCTATTCCAAGAGCTTGTCTCCCAGTTGATTCTAGATCCTGTGAAACTGACAATCACTATTGTGTATACACACTGATGAGGAAAGCATGAGATGTTCAAACATAGTCAAAAAAATCATAAGAATATATAAGTCCTATGTTATATATACCTATTCATATTTTCATACACACACACACACACACACACACACACACACACACACACACATATTTGGTTTTTCGAGACAGGGTTTCTCCGTGTAGTCCTGGCTATCCTGGAACTCACTCTGTAGACCAGGCTGGTCTCAAACTCAGAAATCCACCTGCCTCTGCCTCCCAAGTGCTGGGATTAAAGACGTGTGCCACCATGCCGGCTCCTTTTCATATATTTATATAACCATTTGTTATAACCAGATTCCCCTAATGAATGTTATGAAATAACACAGAATTGGTTAATATATTGTCACCAAATACAATTCTGTGCCATACAATGATGTATAACTAGAGTTACTTATAATACAGGAATCAAGACTACTACCAACAAAATACATTATGTTGATATGGGTAAGAATCATTCACGTGACTGTGACTTTCTAATGCTTGATCTTGTCAGCTACTGAATTTAAGGCATCCCTACCCCAATTACTGAAAGTACAATCAAGGGTCATAGTTCGGTGGAACCCGAGGCCCTGGAGGCAGCGAATCCACTGAGAAGAATCTTGGACAATGATTCATTATAATCCTGACTTTAAGGACAAGTGCATCTAACATCTTCTGGATGCTATCCAAGAAGGAGGCATAAACAGTTAAACATTTTTTACACTGTTGTTAGGAGTGACGTCATGTCCAGACCTAAGGTGCATTGAGTGAGGGAGTAGTCAAATATCATTTCTGTCCTGTAATGATTAATCTTCAGTTTCAAATTGGCTAAATTAAGAAGCACACAGAGCATATATAACTGGGCATACCTATGAGAGAATTTCTGGAGAGTTCGTCAAAGGGAAGTCTTCAGAGGAAGGCTTTCCTTGAATACCGGCAGCAACATCCCATAGGATGGGGTCCTGGATTGATAAAGAAATAAATCTGTGCTCCAGCATTCTCCTTCCTGACATCACTAAATTGGAGCATGCAGCTGCTGACGTTTGGTACCACAGTCAAAAGCCTATCTTGCATCCATGCTTCTCTACCACGGTACTGTATAACCTCACATCGGGAGCTAAAGCACATTCTTCCCTTAAGTTACTTCTTGTTTAGTATTTGGCCACAGCAATGAGGAAAGTAACAAATGCACATTCTTTACTGTTCTCCATAAGCGCCCTCAGCCTGAAGGTTTTCTTACCAAGGAGATTAAGAGCAGTGTCTGCTTACAACTGAGTAAGGAGTTCAGAACCCCGACAGGTCACACAACTTACACAAGTTATCTATGCTCTTCCTTTGGACCTTGATGCTGTCTTATCTGCTTACACTGTAATGCCTGCCTTCCACAGCCCCTGATGGGTCACTGTACTCTTGAGTGTGAAGGTAGCTCCTCTGTGACCCCCGTGGCCTGCAACGTCCATCTCCCAGGCTATAAACATGTGTGGCTAACGAGGACTGCCAATCTCTTCTGTTCAGGGTCAATTGCCAGATGATGAAGTCATTCTCACAGGCAGGGTGATGGTGTGGAGAGCTGAGGCAGAACAAAGGAGGAATACATCTGATAGCGAACAGACCAAGGCATAGCAGAAGGATTAGAGAGATTTATGTGATCAGCTGAAAGAGAATTCATGTGCGTATATTAGAACCAAAGGTCGGAGTTTAGACTTTTGACTGAACATTTCCTCATAATGGAATAGCGTAAGGAGTGTGAAAGATATCTGACTGCTTAGAGAGAAGCAGGGGAGATAAACTGGCAGCAATGATTGCCAAGTTTAGGAGTTTAGGTTTATCCCAAAAACAAGAAGAGAAATTGAACGTGTGAGATATGATATTGTACTTGAAATGTTTCTTGCTTTTAACAGATCAGGGTGTTGTGATTACAGTTTTTGAGGTAATTAGGGAGCTACTGACATGGCGTATAAATAAAGCATCTTCTCCAAGAATCGATGGACAGAAAGAAGCTGATTCAGGAAACATTGATTTGGAGGCTATAATAACGTTGGATGTAGGCCAAATTCCCAGATACAGCAAACAAGAACACAGGGTACCTGGTTACCTTTGTATTTCAGATAGGCAATAAGTGTGTTTCTTTCTTTCTTTCTTTCTTTCTTTCTTTCTTTCTTTCTTTCTTTCTTTCTTTCTTTCTTTCTTTCTTTCTTTCTTTCTTTCTTTTAGTATAAATTTATTCCATGGAATATTTGGAACATGTTATAACTCTTTCTTATGTTTTCATTTAGGATTATTAATTACCTTTATTAAGTCTTTATTTGCTTAATGGGAATTCCAGTATGTCCCAGTGACCTGAATGGTACCTGATAACCTTAGTTGCTGAGGAGTGAAGAGCTTAGAAGAGGAGAACCTGGTGATAAAAGGGGTCCACCCTGAGGAGCAAGGTCCCATGATAGGTCTGTCATGAGAGGGAGCGTATCGAGCAGGGTGAGAGGTCAGAACCCTCTGACCGTGGCTTGTTTTGGTGCCCAGAGACAAGAGTGACTCACCGTGTCCTGTCCTTATGGTTGCACACATCGGTGTTTTATATTAGCAGGGCTGCTCTGCTTGTCACTGGGGCAGGGTTTCTTAATATTCAAGAGCAAGGAGATTCTGAAAAGTTAACCTCTAGGTAATGGATCAAAGAATGCACGGGGAAGAGTCACAGAACAAAAAGTCAGAGTCAGTGTCTAAGACAACAAAAGGAAGCCTTAGAGTGCATGTGCACCATTGTACGGTAGACAAAAATGTCCTATGTAACACATAAAAGGGAAAGAACATACAAGAAAAGTAGTTTACTTTTAACCTGGTGATAAAAGGGGTCCACCCTGAGGAGCAGGATAAATTAGTTTACTTTATAAACCAATTTATCAAAGATGTTGCTAAAAGGCAAAACAATAATCCATAAATTTAGCAAAGTATTAAAATGTATCTATTCACAAAGGTCTTAAGATTTTTTTTACTTAGTATAAAATATTTTTTAATTGGATATTTTCTTTATTTATATTTCAAATATTATCCCCTTTCCCGGTTTTCCCTCAAGAAACCCCCTATCCCATCCTCACTCGCCCTGCTTCTATGAGGGTGCTCATCCACCTACCCACCCACTCCTGCCTTCCTACCCTGACATTCCCCTACACTGGGACATCAAACCTTCACAGGACCAAGGGCCTCTCCTCCCACTGATGCCCAATAAGGCCATCCTCTGCTACATATGAAACTGGAGCCATGGGTCCCTCCATGTGTATTCTTTGGTTAGTGGTTTAGTTCTTGGGAGCTCTGGGGGGGTCTGGTTGGTTAATATTGTTGTTCCTCCTATAGGGTTGCAAACCCTTTTAATTCCTTCAGTCCTTTCTCCTCTATTGGAGACCCCATGCTCAGTCCAATGGTTGGGTGCGAGCATCTGCCTCTATATTTGTCAGGCTCTGGCAGAGCCTCTCAGGAGTCAGCCATATCCAAACTCCCAAAACCAATAGTAAGTATAAACCCATTTTAGAGTGTAGAAATGTAAAGCAATTTCACAAGAGAAAACACATGACTAACCAGTAGGCTTATGGGAACGTGATCAAGGCCATCTGCAGTTGGAAAGCACCTCCTCCTGAATTTTTCTGTGGGCTTATTCAGTAGGATGGGTAAAATTTCAAAGACTGAGAGGACAATAGCTTTAGATGTGGGACAACTAAACCTCATATATGCTGGGCAGAGAGGTAAAACAACATAACTTTGTACAACAGTTGGGCAATCCTTGATAAAATTAAAAAAAAAATAACTCACAGGTCTTTTGCACGTATGTTATAGCCTCCAATCAGTCTTTTTAATTCTCTTTTTGTGTTTATTTCTACTGTTTTGAAAATTTAATTTATTTATTTTTATTTTGTTGCTTGCATTTTTAAAAAAAATTGCCTTTTTTTTTTTCAGCAAGGAAGAAGTTTGGAGCTAGATGGCTGGAAAGTTGGAGGACCTTGGGGGAGATGAATGGGAGGGGAAACAGTGATAAGAGTACATCGCATAAATGTTTTTATTAATTAAGCTATTTATTTACTTTACATCCTGATACAGCTTCCCCTCCCTCTTCTTCCTAGTCCCCCCCTCCTTCTTCCCCTCCCCTTTTCCACCTCTCCTCCCTCTCTATTCAGGAGAGAGAAGCCCTCCAATGGGTATCTACCAGCCTTGGCGTGTCAAGCTGCAGTAAGACTAGGAACATCTATTGAGGCTACACAGGCAGTCTAGATAAGGGAATGGGATCCAAAGGCAGACAATGTAGTCAAAGTCAGCACTCCTGCTCCTGCTGTTAGGAGTCCCACGTGAAGAAGATGCACAACTGTCCCATCTGTGCAGAGGAGCTAGGTCTGTGTCATGCATGATCGCTGGCTGGCAGATCAATCTCTATGAACTCCCACATAGGCCCAGCTTAGTTGATTTTGTAGGTTTTCTTGTGGTGTCCTCAGTCCTTCTGGCTCTTTCAATTCTTCCTCCCTTTCTTCCATAGGATTCTCCAAGCTCTGATTAATGCTTGGCTTTAGGCTTCTGCATTTGTTTTCATCAGGTGCTGGGTGAAGCCTCTTAGATGAGAGTTATTCTAGGCCCTATCTGTAAGTATAGCAGAATATCATTAATAGTCTTGGGGTGGGTTCCTTCTTACAGCATGGGTCTTTTTTTTTTTTTTTTTTTTGATTTAATAATCGGTTTTATTCAGTCACAAAAGAGATATAAAAGATTATACAGTTTTCTCAATTTTTTTTCAATGATAGAATCTTGAAAAAGCGATACAACAAAACTCTATTCCAAAATAATACATTTAAGGTACAGGACAGTCAAGGTCCAAAGGATTCATCATTCCAACGCAGTAATTTTGTGGGGGCTACTTACAATTAATCACTAATTTCACCACCTAGGTTTTTATTTTCTTTTTTCTTTTTTTTAAAAATTAATTAATAAATTAATTAATTATTTTCTTTATTTACATTTCAAATGCTATCCCGAAAGTTCCCTATATCCCCCCCGCCCCTGCTCCCCTACCCACCTACTCCCACTACTTGGCTCTGGCCTTCCCCTGTGCTGGGTCATATAAAGTTTACAAGACCAAGGGGCCTCTCTTCCCAATGATGGCTGATTAGGCCATCTTCTGCTACATATGCAGCTAGAGACTCGAGCTCAGGGGGTACTGGTTAGTTCATATTGTTGTTGCACCTACAGGATTGCAGCCCCCTACAATTCCTTGGGTACTTTCTCTAGCTCCCGCATTGGGGGTCCTGTGTTCCATCCAGTAGCTGACTGTGAGCATCCACTTCTGTGNTTGCCAGGCACTGGCATAGCCTCACAAGAGGCTGCTATATCAGTATGGGTCTTAAGCTAAGCCTGTCATTAGTTGATACTTTCCTCAACTTCTGTTTCAACTTTTACCCCTGCATATCTTGTAGGCCCTGCAAATTGTGGGTCATAGGTTTTGTGGGTGGCTTGGTATCACAATTCCTTCATTGAAAGTCTCCTTGGTTATAGGAGGTGGTTCAGGCTTCTTATCTCCCATTGCTTAACTAGGGCCGGTCTTATAGATTCCCGGGAGCTTCCTATTGTTGTGGGAATGACATAGAGGTGATTCGGAAGCTATTCAGTGAAGAGTATCTCACACTAATATGAATATAGATCTCTTTGTATAACATGAAAAAGATCAAAGTAGTAGTTGTTTCTGAGGTGAGGTGGAGAGAGAAAAGCTAGAAATGGACAACACACTGTCTCTGGGATGACAAACATATTGTGTGTGCTTACTGGGTGGTAGTTATGTGGGTGAATACATTTGCTAAAATTATTTGAACCATATACTTAAAAACTACTTATTTCTTTGGTGTAAACTATATTTCAGTTAAAACCACAACAAAAATTCCTTATGTTTAACTTTAAAAAATTTTTTATTAGATATTTTCTTCATTTACATTTCAAATGCTATCCCAAAAGTCCCCTAGACCCTCCCCGTGCCCTGCTCCCCTACCCACCCACTCCCACTTCTTGGCCCTGGCATTCCCCTGTACTGGGGCATATAAAGTGATGTTTAATTTTACAGTTCATTTTTTTTTTTTTTTTACTGGCCAGTAGGTGCCAAGTTAAACATTGTTTTTGGTTATATCTCTGAGTGACTATTGACAGATAATGGTAATTGGATGAACAGGTAAGTGTTGTAGCCACTGGTAAGTGGCCCATCTTCCAATGAATAACTTGCCATTCTCATAGAGACAACTTTTTAGCTTCCAGGGGTCACACACTCACAAGACATCCAAGTAGGGAAGAAGGACCTTGTTGGGAAGAAGGTTTTAGAGGGAGAGGAGTGTGGATGTCACTGCATAACAGGGGCAGAGGAGGACTAAAGTTCATTGTATTTATGAAAGTGCTGAAGAGCAAAGGATGAACGAATTAAAATATCTGGAGTCTATTGCACACTCCTGTGCAAACAGTGAGCCCCAGGCCCATTTGTAGACGGGATCTGCATCTTGTTCATGTATTAAATGTGCTTCATCATTCGTACCTTAAGGAACCTTGACATGGTGCAGGCTTTCAGTGAATGTTTATTATACACTGGCCCCATTTTGATCCTCTGATCCAAAACAGTGCCAGGACACACTCCTGAACATTTCTTCTTCTCCTAGAGGTTGAAAAAGTACATGCCCTGGAGATTTGGTGCTGGATTCTCTTTGCCTTTTCCTGTCAGAATTTAATCATCTTTATGGAGAAGACTGGGGCTCTCTTCTTTAGGATAGATAAAGCAAAAGGGAGTTTGCAATAGGCAACAACATTGTAAGTTTCTGCCCTGGGAGATGTGTTATTCAATGTAAACTTAGTGGGCAGTATCATCAGAGAAACAAAAAGCAACATCCTGATGACATTCTCTAGTTTCAGCCACCACATTCAAATGCACCATTTTGTATGTGTGTGTGTGTGTGTGTGTGTGTGTGTGTTTATATAGCATAATGAAAGTTTGTTTATTTCACATTTATGTAATGCCATTTACAGTTAATAGCTCTCTGATTTTAATTTTTGCATGCTTATTACAAATCTGGCACCAGTTACCATGTTCATACATGCAATAGAGCAAAAAATGATTCCCTTTTTAGTAATGTATTTAGTTCTGTATACATCACTGTGACCAAAATACCCGACAGACTTCAGGGAGGAAAGGGGAATTTTGCTGTATGACTTCAGAAAGCTGCAATCCATCATAGATGGGAAGGTGAAGCAGAGGAGGAACCAGTACATGGCCTGGAAAGATGACATAGACTCCAGAAAGAGTGCCAACAACTGGAGACCAAATGTTCCAAACATGGGATCCAGAAGGACATTTGCTTAGATCCAAATTGAAGCAAGCTATTCAAGTTCTGAAACCTTTGTGCTCTCTTCTCGTTTACCCCCGTATCTTCCCACATTCAACCTGATTCAAGATGAGCCAAACACTGTGTCCAGGGAAGGATTCTGTCTGTTTTCATTACCCCTGAATTTTTCCTACTCAATATTCTTCATTTTTCCCTATTTTCACAGTGATGCAGAAGCAAGTTTTGTTCACATGACAAAGAGCCCTAAGTTTCTTGAGTAATCAATCACCAATGGTATTTTGGATGCGTTTGAACTACTTTTCACTTCAGGGAAAAGTAAAAAAATAATAGTGGGTGATATGGGAGAATTACATTGGAAATGTCATTGTCAAGCATCTCTTGTAAGTCATTTTAATTACTTAATGAAACCACCATAAACTAAGCTGACAAGGTTTTCTTTTCCATGTTTTCTAAGCCACATGTGATCTTCTGCAGTCTAATTGGTCTAATTTCAGTTTTGAAGTAATCCACTTCTCTTTTTGTTTATAGTCCTTTGCCTGGCTTTCTCAGAACCTTCCTAGCCCCTTTCCATGGAGCCAAGGACTTAAAGGGTCACACTGACCCTGATTTATTTAAATGTTCCGAGTACTCTGGCCCATCCAGCAGAGTCCTGTATAATTTGGTGGCTATGCATCATTAAAACATCACTGCCAAAGATTTATCTTTTAAGGGGGAGACTGGATTTATTTTATGTAGTGAGTTTTTGTTCATATTAGAGAAAGCAAAATTTCAATTGATCCCGACTAAAATTTTATTTTCCAATAGCAACAAACTCATTCATCTAAGTCATTATACACACACACACACACACACACACACACACACACACACACATATATGTAAACAATTTGCGATATTGAGAGCTGTAAGGGATGTTATTGATGTAAGCAAAGTGACTGAGTAAAATTAAATAATAAAATAGAATTACAAATAATTTCTAATAAACATAACAGCATGTAATTTGCTTGGTGATAAGAAATTTACTATGTAAAATATAAAATTATAAAATATGTAATATATGAAGACGTTATCACTTATTTTGCCAGAATTCCGATGGACACTTGAAAGACAAACTATGTCTTTATCTTCAAGGTTATACCTATGATAAAGTTTAATTTATAAATTGATATGCATAAAAATTAATGCTACTAGCTAACAATAAAAACAAAATGATTGATATATAATTGGTGGTGTTACTGCTCAACTTTCTGAGATATTATTAAATAACATAAAAGCATCATGAATGGAGAACTGGGGTATTGTGAAGGGCATCTGAGAGGCAGCATATAAAGCATGTATACCTTCAACAGTAGAGTATTCATGGCCAAGGCAGGAAGGCATGGAACAGCACAGGATGCTATCACACTTCTCCAAAAGCATAAAATCCAATATCATGAATTAGTTATTTGTGAAAATTTCCACTTAGTGTTTTCAGCAGGTGGTTGTGATTGACTTAAGCTGATAAAGGTAAAGTCATGGATAAAGTAGAGCTGCTGTATGTAATTAATATGTATTTCATGTGCTATACATAGTAAACATATGTAAAGGAAGCAAAAGTTTGGTAGCACATGGCCTCAGAATAGAACCTTCTGTGGTGGAATAGCAGAAAGTAAAAAAAATGACACATTTTTATTGCCTCTCTCATACTTCATGTGTCTCCCTATGGACCTTAATTTAATCACTGAATTTAAAGAGATAGAAAAGCACACAAGAGCAGGCAAAAAGATGGCTAGTAATTCCACACCTTTTAACCTCAAGCAATTTTTACAGAAGGAAATGAAAATCCATCTTTCATCTCTAAAATAATGCTTATCGAAATGATCATTGTAACTGTCCATTTTTAGTAGTTTCTAGCTGAGACTGCAGCATCCCAGTCCAAAGATCTGGATTTCCCATGACATGTAAATGTGTTAAGCCTGAAGCATAGGTGTGATGCAAAGACAAATCTCACCCTCTGATTACCACTCCTCAGCGCACTCTATCACATGCACAGGAATTCTGTGCCAGCCTCGTCTTCAGCTACTTGGACTGATCTTAGATTTAGATCAGTGTTTTGCTCTTGTTTACTTCTTGAAGCAGGTAATAAAATTCAGCCTGTTCACATTTCCTCTTGGGAATTCCTCTAGATCTCTTTGACCATTGACTTGAGTGTATAAGATTGATGCCCTCTCCCAATCATTGGTATTCTCTACCATATTGGAAACATATTTATTCCTCTTTTAAGCTTTTTCTTATAACAGTTCATGGTGTACAGAAAACCACTTCACACAGGAGGCATTCAGTTCTTATGATACTGGGAGTGTTACTTGCTGACAGTATGCAGTTGACTTTATTTATGGGAACTGCTCTTGCCAAAAGGAACAACAATACTCACCAATATATTCACAATATTCAATATAGTCATTGAAGAAATTCACCAATATATTGGGGATGCCTAATTTGCATAGCTGTAAATCCTATTGACAGTTTCAGGAAGGTTATAAAGTTCTTGCATTATTCCATCTTAAAAACACACATATTCTTGTATATTGTTATTATTATTAACAGAAAATTCCTGGAGCAGCTGATCACAGAATGTTGCTGTAAGATCTCTGACATTTCACATTTGCATAGAAGTTGTTCTGTTTTGCTCTTCCTTCTTCAGGGAGGTCTGGGGTTTTGTGTTTTCTCTTATTAGAAGTTCCTTACCAGTTGCAACTCATAGCAATGGCCTAGGATGGTTCCAGAGAGAAAATAGCCACACTTGACATGCTGAATAAAGGGACCCAAACATACCCCTGCTTTCTTCTAACCCTCTACTTGTATTTGTTATAAGATTAGGTCACACAACAACAACAAAAAAATCCTCTAAAACAAAGTGATCCAATTTTTTAGATTTAGAAACGAAAGATACTTTGTTTATACACTAGGGTCAAGCCTCACCTGGTCCACTGATGCTTTATTCCATTCAGACTGCTAGAATATATCAATGAGTTGGTGATATCTCTCAGTTGTCTAGCAACTCATTATACCCTAGGTTTGATTTCCAGCACCCCATAAGATAACAAATACAAGTAGATTAAGTTGAGAGTATGCAATATAAAAAGGTTACATAGAAACATATAGTCTTGCAACACAAGTCAGAACACACTTAGACGAGATCATAGGGCACAGGTGACATGAAAGAACAGGGGAAGACTTGTCCAGGTTAAAGATTCAAATGAGGATGGAGATGGAGGGTTAGAGGAAAGCAGGGATAGAGAGTAAGTTAATCAAAGCTATGGATGTATAAAGAAACTTTATGAAACCCACTAGTCTGTAAGCTAATTAAAACTTTTTTATACTAAAAGGGAGCATAGTCAGAGGATCCTGTATGGATGGGCAATATTGCTCCCAGAGATAGAGCTTATTTAATGAAGATATCAGTGGTAGGCATAGGAAATCTACCTACATTTTTTTTTTTTGTTAGGAGGCCCCAGCAATACTAAAAAAAAAAACCAAACCAAACCAAACCAAAAACAAAAACAAAAAAAACAAAAACAAAAACAAAAACATAGCCCTATTGTCATTAACCTTGGTTGCTCATCATAACTACAAAATTATATAGTCACATCCTACCACTGAAGAAAACACACTATAGGTTGCAGCACATTGAGAGATAAATCTCAAACCGACCAGGAAGCTGTCAGCTTTCTAATGCTGGTAAATTATATATAGGCTGTGGAGGAAGAACATTCTAAAAGTTGTACCTAGTGCTACAGTAGCAACCTGCCAGGCAAGTTGGACCCACTGGTAGAGTAATGGTTGTTGGGTAACCAACTACTTTCTGATTGGACTTGAGACTTAGTCCACAGATGACACTTATGTCTAGTACTGCAAACCTGATCATAAACCCTTAACTGAAAAGATAGCTAGCCATAGGGAGAAATCTACTGATGTCTAAATAAATGGTACTGAGTCAAGCTACCTCCTTAATTATAGATATATGATGTTATGAACCTTGATCAGAGAACTTTATTTTTTTTCAATAGGTAGCAGTTGATGCAGAGACTCAAATTGTTCAAAGAACTGAGATTAAGTGACAAATGAGTGCTCTCTGTAGACAGGTCATCTATATCAACCTATTCCAAACCAAGCATCAGAGGGCACATCAGAAGAATGGGCAGCAAGAATGTAAGGGAAATGAAAGGTTCTGCCAGTGCCTGACGAATACAGAAGTGGATGCTCACAGCAATCCATTAGACTGAGAACAGGGTCCCCAATGGAGAAGCTAGATAAAGGACCCAAGGAGCTGAAGGGGTTTGCAGCCCTATAGGAGGAACACCAATAGGAACCAACCAGTGTCCCCAGAGCTCCCAGGGGCTAAACCACCAACCAAAGAGTACACATGGAAGGACCCATGGCTCCAGCTGCATATGTAGCAGAGGATGGTCCTTGGTCTTGTGAAGTCTCGATGCCCAAGTGTAGGGGAATGCCAGGACAGGGAAGCAAGAGTGGGTGGGTTAGTGAGTAGGGGGAGAGGAAATGGAGTAGGGGGTTTTTCGGAGGGGAAATGAGGAAGGGGGATAAAGTTTGAAATGTAAATAAAGAAAAATATAATAATAATAATAATAATAATTATTATTATTATTATTATTCACAGCTGTTAAAAAAATAAAAGAATGTAAGGGCAAGAAGATGGGGAAGATATCTGTGAAATACTGATTCCTGAATGGAGCATTCTTGATGAGCATACAAACTCACAGCATCTGTAGTTGTCAGCATAAGACATGCACAAGATCAAGTCATTCCCAATTCTAGAACAGACCAGGAGAAGATCATAAGGCCACACCGAGCTGAGGAGCTATCAGCAGCTGGTGGCTTCTGAACCATCATTGCATCATTTTTCTTTGGGAATATGGTTTGCTCTATGATCTGCACTAATTTGACCTGGGGCACATTAAAATAACAAACTGATATCAAATCAGGAGGGAGATGGGTAAGGAGTTGAGGGGGACACTGGATGAATATGGTAGGGGTGGATGAGATCAAATTACATTGCGCACATCTATAAAATTTAAAAGATTAAGTTAAAATAGTGCTTTTTAAAAATAACAGAATGTGCCGGGCATGGTGGCGCACGCCTTTAATCCCAGCACT
>NC_034601.1:78276292-78294471 GCF_900095145.1 Mus pahari | reverse complement strand
GAGGCCAGCCTGGTCTACAAAGTGAGTTCCAGGAGAGCCAAGGCTACACAGAGAAACCCTGTCTCAACCACCCCCCCAATAAAAACAAATAAAAATAAAGAAATGCAAGTAATTTGAAAAGGCTACTGTTTAGGTTTCTGCTTAGAGCAACATTATTAAATACAACAATCAATGACTTAGGCATAATATACTATCATATTAATTTAAGTAAAAAAAAAGTGACTTATGGAGGAGACATGCTGTGCTGGATTTTCTTGGTTTGTTATTGCTGTGGGACTCCTGCCTCTGGAGTTAGTTAGTTTAATAGAGGTGCAGGTGACATTCTCTAGAATGCTTACCAGGAGCTAGGGGAACTGTGGATGAATGGACTGGTGACTCAGCTCAGGTTCCAGGGACCTTTCACCTGTCAGGACTAGAAGCTGGTGTGGTAGCAGAAGTATTCTAATATCTGCAAAAAGAGACATAAAACCAAAAATAGTAAGGGAAAAAGATAAGGGAAATCATTTCATAATCATCAAATGAACAATCTACCAAGAAGATATAGTTCTAAATATACACACACTAAGGATAAATATACCCAATTATATAAGAGGAATATTACTAAATAGGTAACCACAGGTTAAACCAACAGAATGATAACACCCTGCTTTACCATTAGACAGGCAGGCTACCTGGACCAAACACAGAAATACTGGAGTTAAATGATATCATAAATCAAATGGACATATACCACACTTCTATAGAACATCCCACACTAATACTAGAGAATATACGTTTTCCTCAGCAGCTCATGGAATTTCTCCAAAAGTGATCACATATTAGGACACAATGCAAGTCTCAACAAGTATAGGAAAATAGAAATACAATATAATCTTTTTAACTGTAATAATGAAATAAATCTGCATATCAACAGAAATTTAAACTACAAAAAATATTTGAACTCATGGAGACTAAACAACACATTATTGAATGATAATTGGGTCACTGAAGCAATCAGGAAGGAAATTTAATAAAAAAACCTACAGACTTTAGGAAGGAAATTAAAAAATCACCAGAATGAAAATAAAAGCATATTACAATATCTATGGGATGCAATTAAAGCTGTCCCAAGAGGAAGGATTACAGCAGTTAGGTAACTGCATCAAAAAAAAAATTAAAAATTGAGAGCTCTCAAGTCAATAATGTAACAATCCACTCGAAGTCCTTAGAAAAAGGAAGATAATATGTAAAGACAGTATTTTGGAAGATGTAACAAACTAGGCCTGAAACGAACTGAATAGAAGCAACAGCAGGAACACCATGGACAAAACAACCAAAGGATCAAGGAAACGGAGGCTTGGCTCTTTAAAAACAATAAATGAGGTAGGAAAACCCTAGCCAAATGAATTTAAAGAAGGTGACAGAAGACAGAAATTAATACAGCTTGAAACAAAGGGGGAGAAATTACAAGTACAAATACAATTCCGAAAATCGTAAGAACATACTTTAAGAAAAACTATATTCCATGAAATGGGAAAACCTAAAAGAAATGGATGAATCCCTTGGTGCATGCAACATACTAAATTAAACCATCCTAAATATATAAATACAATATGATCCACCTGTATAATGTCATTTGTATGTATATGATTTCAGGGCTGACCACGTGGATATTAGGTAACCACTAGGGGCTCTTTCCTGGGCAAGACCATTTCTCCAGCTCTCGACACTCCTTTATCTTTTTTTTTTTTTTTTTTTTTTTTTTTTTTAATAGTTTACTTGGGAGAGAAATGTATGTCTNTAGGGGCTCTTTCCTGGGCAAGACCATTTCTCCAGTTCTCTTACTGACTTTATATTATTTTTTTTTTTTTTTTTTTTTTTTTTAGTTTAATAGTTTACTTGGGAGAGAAATGTATGTCTATACAGAAAATTTCACAGCAGTTGCTGCTGTCCCTTTGGGTAGTATATTTGTTGCTGTTTCATAAGTTTCTGTAGTACTCAGTAGTACTCTTTGGTCATATTTTACCATTAAGGTAGAGTTTCACAAAAACAAACTGATTTAAGAGAACATGAGAAACAATCTCATAGGGAAGAGCAGGGCATGTCCATAAATCAAACACGGGTGACAGCTGGGCAAGTGGGGACCAGATGAGGGAGGGAGATGGCCTCTGCAGCAGAGTTGAAATCATTTCCAAACACTGAAGCAATCTGCATTTCAATCTGTTTAAGTAGCCCATACTAATTTTTATAAATGGCATGTTTATGGACGGCGTTGTCACAAAACAACAGTTCCCAGACTAGCCTCATGAAGGTACAAAACACATAAGGAATTAATAAAGTCCCATGTCCACAAGGGGTAGATAGCCATATAATAATACTAACCCAAGACTACATGGTTAAGGTGCTAAGATGGATTAAGAGAGCAACTCAAATGTGCTTGGGGACTCAACCAAGGCCTCGTGGGGAGGGGAGTACTTCTTCAGAACTACCAAGTAGTGTTATCCAGAGAACTAGGTGCTCTGGAGGAACTGACCAAGCTGAGTTAGCCTTCCATGTCCTGTTGTTTGGCGGTAATTCTTCTACATAGATTACCTTCCTTGAACTACAAACTAACATAGGTATATACTATAGCTCTGTTTTTGAGCTGTTGAAATATATGGTCACAAAGAACAAAAACCACATTCTTATATTAGTCACTAGAGGTAGACCTGACTTCTGAGTCCAGGATCTTTTGATTCCGTGCCTATTTTTATTCATTCCAAAACATTCCACAGAGGACATGCTAGGAAAATAATACCTCCAAGTGGCCCATTTATGGTATTTTGGAAGAGAAAGGCAAGCTGAACATAGTGTAAGTGGGTCAGAGTCTCCAGAGCATGTGGTTTGAGGAACAGCAAATGTCTCTACAAAGAAACAAAGCTGACTCAATTATTCTGTTGTGTTTCCAGTTTTCACCTCTGTACCCAACTCCCGCTCTCTTCATATCCACTTTACAGAATACGTGAGTCTACTACTTCATAACCTTAGACACAGTCTCTCTTTCCTCTTTCCTCTCAGCATTACTTCTGGACTCATGCAAACATTGCCTTCGTCAAGGTTTTTTTCAACCCCACGTTCAGATCAATGGACACAGAAATGGTTTCCCCAAACTTCAGGGTCTATCTTTTCTTGTATTTCAGAATGAATGTAAAGTGAACTATGGTAATTGATCTGTAATTATTTACACTCTTAGGAGCCAATTTATATAGTTTATATTTGTATTAAAAAGCACTCTGAACAAAATGAATTACAAGCTAAACTTTCTAGTTAAAAATACACTTGACTAGTCATTTGTAGTGGTGTTCCATTTCATATAGAGGTGACTGGGCAGTCTTGATCTAGGCTACTCATTAAAAGTCCCATGGCACTGATTTTGAAAGAGTTAGCCAGTCAAGCCTAGCATTTGGGCCAAAATTCAGATTAGGTCATTGGGTTCTGCCTCTTAAATTTTCTGTGTCTTTTGATGGTATTCCTGGTAATTTTTCTTTTGGTCCACTCTTTAGACTGTTGTTAATCTGTTTTCAATAGTTAAATGTGTATACAAACATATTCATGGTATTGTCATCTAAGTCAGCAGGTGAACAGATATTGCTACAAAATTTCCTTTGTGCAGCTAAGTGGGGAGTCTTTGGTTATCCTTATTTTCCGGTAACCTGTTGTCACATAACTAATCACTCACAAAACTTTGTGGCTTAATGCAGTGGCATTTAGCATACTCAGATTTCTGCAGTCTAGGGGAGGGTTTTGGATATAAATGTCACTGCTCTAGTTAGCATCCATAGGGGTGAGGGTCACCCACCCCACAGTCTGGGTATTGGAATTAGCTGACTGCTGCTCACTGGTGTGCCTGGCACGTGATACTGACTTTGGCTGGGACTTCTGTAGGGAGCTGTGGTTGATAGATGGCCTTTCCACTGGGTTACATAGTCCTTTTGCAGTGTGGTTGCTATGTTTTAAGGATTGATTTCCAAAGAAAGAATTAGGCTGAAATTGAATTTTCTTTTCTAATTTAGCCTGGGGCTGTCTGTGGCATTCTGTTTCTGCATGAAAAATCATTACGTTCAGTCCACAGTCAAAAGGAAGGGAACGAATTGTTATGTTTTGAAAAAAGTTTTTTTGTTAATTAAGTTCATTTAAAAAATTCCATTCATGCATATAATATATTCTGATTACCATGTTCCTTCACCCCATTTCCCTCCCACTTCCCTCGAGTCCCTCTCTTCACTGTAAGTCTTTTTTCCTCATTCATGCTTTTGTTGTTGTTGTTGTTGTTGTTGTTTTGTTTTCTGACCCATTTAATTTAATAAAGGTCAGAGTGTGGAACCGGAGCCTGGTAGGTTTGCCAGTGGATATACAACTGAGGACAAAGCCCAGTTGGCACAATGCATACCTGATGAACAATACATACATGTTCTACCTAATCTTGCTGATAATGCTATAAGCCCCAGCGATCTGAGCCAGGAGTCTGCGGGCTTTGCAGACATTTTCTCGTTCTATAGCCTGCATGTCTCAAGTGTCTGTTCTACCTCCTAATCTTTTCCTTCCAACCATCACCATGATTCATGAGATTATTGTCACAACATGGTGTTTGAGGGTTTCTGGTTGCTTGTCCTACTATGCTCTTCACTGCTCTGACAATAGGGTGTCTAAAGCATAAACATGTCCACTCCCCAAGAGATACTTTACCATCTTACCATATCAAATTGGTGCTAAAATCTCATATCAGCATAGCCCACGAGAATATTCTGAATTTGAATTTGTAGAGTTTGATTATTATTTCCTGTCACTGGTCACTGAAAATTACTTCCCGTGGTTAGAGGATTTCCCACATTCTGAAATTTGGTGGGGAAGACACAAACTAGTTCCAACAATTTTTTTTTAAAATTTAGATGCTATATATTCTGGCTTCCTGAGACCTAGAGGAGTTAGTTGATCATCTAGATTTCTTCAATACTGAGCAGAGATGGTGTGTTTTATGAAGTAAAAACCAAACCAAAACAGTATTTGTTCTATTTTGTCCTGACACACTGCATAGAGCACTTCATTTCTGGTCACCAAAATGTGTGTTTTATCTTCCTCTCACTTGACATCTCTAATTGATGCCAGTTTCTTTCTTACTGGTATCACTAATTGTGGTGCAGTGTCTCCAAGTTCCTGTTCTGTGATTCAAGGATATGAAATAAAATCCCACGTACATAGGCTGAAATAGTAAGAAAACTTTATTTTTAAGCAACATGATAGACAAAACAATCCATTAATTCAACTCAGTTTTGATGTTATCTGCCTGAATTCAGTTTTAGACCCAATGGGTTAAGAGAAATAAAAGCCTAAGAAATAGGAGGAAGAAGTCTTTATTTAAAATTTGTTCTTTAACTTTTTTTTTTTTTACAGTCCAGAATTTATCCCCCTCCCAGTCCACCCTCTGACTCTTCCACATACCATACTTTCCCTCCCCTGCTCCCCCAACCCCGTCTCCAAGAGAATGCTCCTACTCGCCAACTCCCACCCTTCCAGACCTCCACACTCTCTGGGGCCTCAAGTCTCTTGAGGGTTAGGTGCATCTTCTCTGACACAGCATTCTTCTACTGTATATGTGTTGGGGGCCTCATATCAGCTGGTGAATGCTGTCTGGTTGGTGACTCAGTATCTGAGAGTTCTCAGAGGTCCAGGATAGTTTAGACTTCTGGTCTTCCTGTCGGGTCACCCTCCTCCTCAATTTCTTCCACCTTTTTTCTAATTGAATTACAGGGGTAACTAGCTTCTGTCCATTGGTTGGTGTAAGTATCTGCATCTGATTCTTTCAGCTGCTTGTCGGGTCTTTTGGGGGGGCAGTCATGATAGGCCCCTTTTTTGTGAGCATATCATAACCACACTAACAGTGTCAAGCCTTGGGGCCTCCCCTTTAGATGGATCCTGATTTGGTCCAGTCACTGGACCTCTTTTTCCTCAGTTTCTTCTCCATTTTTGTCCCTGTAGTTCTTTCAGACAGGAAAAATTCTGGGTCAGAATTTTTTTTTAAATTTATTTATTATTATTTTCTTTATTTACATTTCAAATGCTATCCCGAAAATTCCCTATACCCCTGCTCCCCTACCCACCCACTCCCACTACTTGGCCCTGGACTTCCCCTGTGCTGGGTCATATAAAGTTTACAAGAATTTTTGAAGGTGAGATGGCAATCCCATCCATCAGTTGATGCCCTGTCTTTCTGCTGGAGGTGGACTCTATAACTTTCCTCTCCCCACTGTAGGGCAGTGCATCTAAGGTCCCTTCCTTTGAATCCTGAGAGCCTCTCACCTCCCAGGTCTCTGGTACATTCTAGAGGGTTTTCCTACCTCCTACTTCCCAAGGTGGCCTGTTTCCATTCTTTCTGCTGGCCCTCAGGTCTTCAGTCCTGTTCCCCTTGCCCAATACTGATCATGTTCCCTTCTTCTGGTCTATGTCCCCTCTCCCACCCAGTTACCTCCCTCCCACCCCCTCCTGTAATTGCTTTCTTCTCCCTCCCAAGTGGAATTGAGGCATCTTCACTTGGACCCTTCAGCTTGTTAACTTTCTTGAGTTCTGTGGACTGTGTCCTGCTTATTCTTTATTTTTTGGCTAATATCCACTTATCAGTGAGTACATACCATGCATGTACTTTTGGGTCTGAGTTACTTCACTCAGGATGATATTTTCTAGTTCCATTCATTTGCCTGCAAAAGTCAGGATGTCCTCATTCTTAATAGCTGAGTAGTATTCCATTGTGTAAATGAACCACATTTTCTGTATCCATTCTTTTGTTGTGGGACATCTGCGTTGTTTCCAGCTTCTGGCCAACAAGGACACTATGAACATAGTGGAACATGATCCCCTGTGGCATGGTGGGCCATCTTTTGGGTATATTCCTAAGAGTGGTATAACTGGGTCTTCAGGTATATCTATTTCCAATTTTCTGAGGAACTTCCAGATTGATTTCCAGAGTGGTTGTACCACTTTGCAATCCCACCAGCAATGGAGGAGTGTTCCTCCTTTTCCACATCCTCTTCAACATGTGTTGTCACCTGAGTTTTGATCTTAGCCATTTTGATTGGTGTAAGATGGACTCTCAGGTTCATTTTGATTTGCATTTCCCTGATCACCAAGGACTTAGAACATTTCTTTAGGTGCTTCTCAGCCATTCGATATTCCTCTGTTTTGAATTCTCTGTTTGGGTCTATACCTCATTTTTGATTGGGTTGTTCAATTTCCTGGTGGTTAGCTTTTTCTTTATATATTTTGGATATTAACCCTCTATTGGATGTGGGGTTCGTGAAGAATTTTTCCCAACTTGTAGGTTGCTGATTTATCCTATTGGCTATGTCCTTTGCCATATAGAAGCTTTCCAATTCCAGCAGGGTTACCTCCATTTCAGGGTTCTGTGGAAGAACATATTTTATGCCCTTTCAATTTTGTGGCATTTTTTTCTGTGTCAGTTTTCTGACTTTTTTTTGTTGTTGTTTCTTGTGAACATACATCTTTGTAATTTGTAACTTCATATGCATATTCAAATTGCACCCCTTTACAGCCACCAACCAGTTATATTGGGTCAGAACTGACTCCATACCAGTATGTCTTTATCATAACTAATTACATACACAGCAATCTTAACTACTATAAACGGGATCACGTTTTAAGAAACTATGGCTAGGACTCCAACATGTGACTTTCTACAGACACATTTCCAGCCCATGTGTGTTGAAAGTGAATTGTGGTAATGACGTTCATAAGAGACTTGGCACAGAGGGACATATTTGTAGACTATCCAATACACTGCTCTTCGTTTAGGTGCCACAATCTTTTAATCTGATAGAAAACCATCTTCCATTTTCTCCCATGTTGACTCACTTGTGTAGAGATGTCCAACTGTGCTAGGCATGCTTCTTAAGGGATCTTGAGTCTGTGTTCTTGGCTATTGTGTTTTAAATTGTTGGCCTCAGCCAAGCATTGTGTCATCCAGAGGCTTGTGTTGGGGTTGACATATCAGCAAGGCACGCTGTCTTTCCCACCATAGCCGGTCTCAGACCTAGTATTTAAAGAAAACAACATGCCCTTAAATTCTCAAATTCTTGCAACTGTTAGTCAAAACGTGGCAGAAAATGTTGCAATTTGAAGGGTAGATAAGGAACACAAGTAACAGAATATTGCTTCTGGTATAGTGGCCAATCTGAAGTTACTATCACAGAATACGCTTCTCTGCATAAAATGGATGCCTGGTAGGTCAATGTGTGTTCAGTCTATTTATACCCAACAGGGTTCTGGGTGGTCTTGAAGGCTGATGCTTTGTAGAATTCTTCTGGACATAGGTCTTTATTTATCAGAGTAATTTATTTCTCCACTGACCTTTTGCACATAGCATTAGAGGGAAATGTATAATGACTCAGATGCATTAGTAACCACAATGGAAATAAAAGTCGCTGTTAAAGTGACCACTGTAAACATCATTTGGAAGATGAACTATCTAAAATGATATTTCCCTTGGAACTTCAGTTACGTTCTCTTCGCTGTTTTTCTCCCACTTACTGACAGTGTGTCAATGTTATTTTGAAACTATAGTCAGAGGGACCACACAAGTTTTCCTTTATATTTAGCTTTTCTTCATCTCCTGTTTCAGCGCCATTGTTGATGACAGAGTTACAGTGTGCAAAGATCAATTATCTTGACACAGTAGATTCATTAGCACCCAGTGTATACCTGGTTGGTTGGCCACTGTTTTCAAATCAGTTAGTTCTACTAAGCAGCTGGCATGATGGAATAGGGAACATCAAAGGCAAAATTGCTGAAATTCAGTTTATGCTTTTCTTACCAGTAAGGGGTGAGTTCATACATTGGGTTCTTCTACAATGCTCTGCTTATAGTCCTCAGCCTTCTGCATTCTGAGCTTCTCACCAGGCACGTGGATCTTATTCTCAGGAGTCTGATGCTAGCATTTGCCTATTTTGTTTTTATTTTCTTCCAGCTTTCTCTTTCTTTTGTCTTTCAATTCTCTCTGTGATTGTCAACTTCTCATCGCTACTGTGATTTACTGATCTGATGCCCTACTCTTGGTTTTATTGATTTCTTTTTCCTTTTTCTTCTTTTTATTTTGCCAGCGGTTAGGGTTTAATGTTTCCGAGTTCTTGGCCTCTGATTCAAGGAGCTAAAATAATGCCCACTTACATCTGGAAAAATTTCAAGAAAACTTTATTTAAAACAAAGAAATACAAAAGATCTGAATATACTGCATGTGAGTAGTAGGGCACATAATGAAGACATTCAAGGACCGTGGTTGGTTTGGGCTTTCTTCACGGAGTTGGAGAGAAGAAATATTTTGGTTGTTCAGGTTGTTTGGGCTGATGAGCATGTCCTATCATTTTTCTACTATGCACGCCCCTTCCTACAACTGATCTGATTTTTAATCATATGGCCTGCTGATTAGGTTCCTCTTTTTCTCAAGGCAATGTCAGTCTTCTTATGGCCTGATGCGGTTGTAAAAGAATAATGTACAGTTATATTGTCCATGACTTTTAGATTTGAGTCAGATAATTTAATTAAATATTTTGTTACATCATTTTAATTTTTTAAAAAAAATCTATGTTAATAAAAATTGACTGTAGAAGTTACTTCTCTTGCCATGACAAAATCCTGTCAAAAGAAAGCTGAGGAACAAGGTTTATTTTGACGTAGAGTTCGGGTGCTATCCATTCTATTGTGGAAGGGCTGAGGAAAACATGGCTCCAGGGGCAGGAGGCAGCCGATCATGGCTACTTCTGGGATATAGAGAGCAGTGAACAGTTGTGAAACCTGCTTTCGTATGTGCGTTCAATGCTGGACTCCCAGCCAACGGAATGGTACCACTACCTTTATGTTAAGTCTTCTACTTCACTTTACCTAATCTAGCTACTCCCTCCCAGATGCACCTAGAGGTTTATTTACATTTTTATAACTTCTTATTGATTCTTTGTGGGTTTCACATCATTCATCCCAGTCTTGTTCATATCTACCCTTCACCCTGGCTACCTCCTCACCAAAATACACACACACACACACACACACACACACACACACACACACGCACACAATGCATGCGCACTCACATTCACATACATACACACTCTCACTCACACACGCACACACACATGAACATACACACGTGCATACATATATGCACAAAGAACAATAAAAATGCATAGAAAATATCTCATCATAGTAGCTGTAGTATGTCACAGTATGTACTACAGTAGATCTCTCTGTCCACATATCTTCACTTGCAAATGTTCATTTCGATGAGTCATTGGTCTGGTTCGAGATCTTTGCCTTCTGTGATACCATCCACATTTGATCCTCATTGGGACTCTTCCAAGTTACCCTATGTTTCCCTGTGCAATGGAGATCCTGCAGCTTTGGAACAGCAGGACTGGCCTTTTCGTTCACCTGAACCATTGGCAGGTGATAAAGAATTGGAGTAGGTCAATTCAGAGCCCTGGATCTGGACCTGGATGTCAACTGAGTTGGTTAGCCCACTGGTTCCCCCTTATCCACACCAGCAGGGCAAGCTCTCCTACAGTGCTCCACAGTGCCACCATCCACAGGAGGCAGAGTCAGCTCTTCCACTGCCCTTATGCCCTTGGGCCAGCTCCCCTGCACCCATGCCTCCAGAGCCAGCTCCACTGTGTTTCCCAGGCAAAGCAGAGAACCTGCTCTCCTGAGTGCTACAGCCAGGGAGGGAGCAGAGCTAGCTCTTCCTCTCTCAGGATCATGGGGCCAGCTCTCAGGGCTTCTGCAGGTGGTGGGAGGAGGGGGGAGGCATCATTCCTGCACCCACACCACCTCACAGTAAATAAGTGGCAGGCCCACTCTTCCTCACTCTCACCTTTTGGGGGCTGGCTCACCTCTACCCCTTGCATCAGGGCCAGCTCTGTTGTACTGCTTGGTGAGATGCAGGGACCACTCACCCAAGTACTGCAACTTATGAGGGGCAGGGCCAGCTCTCCCTCATGATCATGGGGCCAGCTTGTCTGACTGTTGCAACTGGTGAGGGGTAAGAGGAGGAAGGCATTACCTCCTGCACACAGGTCACCTCACAGCAGATGAGTTGTAGGGCTATAGGGCCAGCTCTCCCCTCTCTCGCTCTTGGGGATGGCTCACCTGTGCCACTCCTCAACCCTACTTCCCCACACCACCAGGGTCAGCTCGGTTGTGATATTCTGTCCAGGAGCAGGACCTGCTCTCTCAGGGGTTGCAGCTGGTTAGGGGCAGAGCTAACTCTCCTATGCAGCTGACTCTCCTGTGTACAGCTTAAGCCATCCCACAGCAGCCAAGTGGGGAGTGGCAGAGTCAGCTCTCTCACACTCATGCCCTTGGGATGGGCTCACCCACACCCCTCCTACCAGGGCCAGTGCCTGGGAGAGCTTCAGGGTTCTGTCATTTAAGTGCTGCCACCAATGAGAGATGCAGCTAGCCCTCCAGAGCCCCACATCCACTGAGGGGCAAGGACAGCTATGTACAGTCCCAGGATATCCACGTGGTTCCCCACAGCTTCCCAACCAGGGACATCTCTATGTTCTGTAGTGGTGGCTCTAATATGAGTCATGGACATCAATATTGACCCCTGACTAACTCAGACATAACCCTCAGCAGAAGATCAGGCTGGGACCCCGACATAGACCCAGGTGGTGGGGTTGGCCAGTCTGCCAACGATTCTATAGTTTCAATTTCCTTCACAATGCTCAAGCTTCTCCACTTTCTCTCTCCTGTGAATACCATACACTTCCACATTGTGGTCCTTCCTGCTGTAGGCTGGCCACATGGCTGGTGGGCTGTGGGAAACTGAGGCAAGCTGTTATCTATAGCCCCCTTGTGCCATGTGCCAGAGCGCGAGTCTATGGATGACATGGAGGTCTGCAGGTCTGTGTTTGTATTCTGTTTCCTGCACTGTGCTGCCTGGATTTGATTCTATGATGTGCATCTTTTGAGACTCTGAGTATAGGATCTACATAGACTGTCCCAGGTCTTTTGGTCCATGCATTTGGTAGCAATTTGTTATATAGCAATGCCATGTTTATATGGAAAATGCAGATATACCATCTTCATCATTGTCTTTTATCCACTCTTGACAGTCTTACTAAATACAGTGTTTGAAGTCTTAGCAAAATAATAATGGGCTATTCACTGAATTTAAAAATTTCCTCTAATTTATTAATTTGTTATTGTATAAAAAGCCACTAAGAATTTTTGGATCAGTGTCCTGGATCACCTTGCCACCATGCCACAAATGGAACAAATGACAAACTTCGGTGATGGGGAAAAAGTTTCAAAGGATCTGGTCAAATGTTTCATCAGAATTTATAAACCCATATGCAGTGCATTTACCTAGCTTTAGTTAAATGATGTTTCCTCCACACTTAAAAGCAAAAAAGCAAAAAGCCCCAAGACTTTTGTATATGTAGCTCTTCCTCAAAACTGGCCCTTACTCCCTGGTGACCTGGGCAAGGATTTCTCAGAAATCAGAGCTGGGTGGGGAGTGGCACTTCCTAAGGCTTGGAATAGAAAAGACGCCTTGACTTCTAACAGATCCATTTAAATAGGAATGAATTGAAGTTGTTCTTGCCAAAAGTTGCACAAAGTTCATTACAATTTCCTCATTAAGAGTAACACAAGTGGTGAAGGGATGCTAGGCCTGGTTTTAAAGCTTTGAGTCACACACATGACTCTAGTGAGAATTTGAGATGCAGTAAAGCCCTCCCTAATGCTCACATGATGTAGAGGTGAGTGATTTTAAATTGCCAGCGTGTGATAATTCAATTATAAGTATATAGAGTGTTTTTGAACAGAAGAACATAGACAGGGGAAGATAATCTCACCCCGCCTTCTTAAAGTTCCGATACCATTACCAACTGGTTTTTTGTGGTTTGTTTGTTTGTTTGTTTGTTTGTTTGTTTGTTTTTGCATTTATCTTTTAACATTGCTAATAAAAAGGCAACTTACAAGAATTCACAATTTCTTTTACTTGAATACATGGTATTTTTCATTGTAATGAACTATAGAAATAGATTTTATTTTTAATTTAACAAAGATACAGTATCATTTTTTGAGAAGGAGCTTACCCTGTGCATGTGAACAGTGGCTTTAAAGATCGTTACAAGTGACTTGCATGGGACAAAGCGGAACAAATGTCCAGGGAGCCTTAGATCCTCCCAGGAAACTATCTCCCCATTTCCTTCCTACTCCCATTCTGGGGGATGTGAAGTGAAGTCTGTCCTGTTCCCCTGGGAGAATAATTCTGTCATTTCCATTAGGAAGATGATTTATTGAGGATACTTCCTTTATTTTCAGAATTGGATCCAAAAAGAGGAAAAAAAAATCATGGCAACGTGATGGTGTGCTTCCTTTATAAAACCCTTCTGGGTTAATGTAGCAATTTATCTTTAATCTGAGTCACAGACACCTCCTGATCCCTGCTGTAACCTTATCTGGTAACACACAGCAGTAACTACCGAGCACTGGTGGTCTGCGGGGGTTTGAGGGTGAGGCGCAGGGGATACAGCTCCCCGGTTTCTTACTAGACATCATTTGGCCTGTAATAGATCCACCCTAGGGCCATCTCTGAGTAGCCGGATGCTGAGGGTTTGGTGCTGCAGATTCAGCCGTTAAAAGTGAATTTGACTGCAGCTGGAAAATAATTTTTTAAGGAGGCATATGGCAAAGCATTTTGTTTCCACGCACCAGTATTTTTGCAAACCTCCTTTAGTCCTCATTAACTTCAGGGAACTTTAAACAGTTCAGTGTGTCTTTTAAACACCACATGCCTGCATCCCGACAGGGGGCAGTTTCCTCAAACCTATAGCGGGCCATCGCATGGCTCTTTATTCAGAGGTTATTCACACCTTGTCCTCAAGAAAAATAGATTTGTAGTCAGCATCCTGGTTACAGAGCGGCTTGGGTTGTGCTAAAATATGGACACTTCCTTCAAAAAGCAAACGTGTGGTGTGGAGGAAGGAGCACCACTGAGCGGAAAGAGGTTCGGGTTCTGGTCTTGGACTCATCCCAAAGTGGCCACGTGTCATTAAGCCACTACTAGCTCAGCTGTGAATTTCCAGTAAGGTATTATAGACAGCACGCTCTCGAGATTTTAGATACAGCAAACATTTCATAGACTGCCTGTTACCTGGATGAAAATATTTTATGACAGATCCGAAGTTAAAGTAGCTGTGATTTGGTTTTGGTACACCGTGAGTTAAGGAGTTTAACTGATGCATGCACAGTACAGGGTTTCACCACTCTATGAGAGATGGGATGAACACTATTTCATTTTAGGAAATTTCAGCCACCGCATGGCCTTTAGCACTGAAAACGACTGAATTCTCAACCCATGTTGGCTTCTTTTCAGCTATCTGACTTCAAGTAAGTTACTTCAGCCCTCTGGTCTTCAGTTTAAGAAGAAATTAAGAAGATAATGTTTCCTCTAACATGGACCCGTGATTGAGTTTGAGGAAACAAAAAAGATAAACAGAGGTCTGTCCTGCCTCATCTCTGATGCTTGCCACAGAATTAGTCACATAGATTGGTTGAGGACCTCCAATTTGGCCCAGCCTTGTCTGTGGTAGAGAACTGTATTACATACAGTTCGTTCCCGGTCAGCTTGTCACTGACCAGTAGGAATAAATACCAGCTGTAGCTACGCCAGATTCTGGAGGGGTACTGAGAGCTTGGGTGTCGAGTCTGTGGGTGTTCATTGGTAGATTCAGAACTACGGCAATGTTTTCACAGTGACTCGGCTCTAGGTACCGGTATAAGCTCATTACTGAGCCTTCTCCTGTGGTCTCTCAAAGTGCCATAGGGAAATAATAGCTGGGACAATCCTAGGAACATAACCGTGTCTGGTTCTTAGAGTTTTGGAGGATCAAGTCCAGTGTGTTGTGCATGTTAGGTAAGCAGTACTCTACCAATTCATCTACATCCTACATCAAGGAATGCTGGCTGGCTTGCTCGCCGCCTTTCTTTCTTTCTATCCCTAATGCTGCCCTCCTTCTGGTCCTCCCCTCACAGAGTCCCTTCCCCAACCCTGCCTTTGCCTCTGAGAGGGTGCACCGCTTCTGGGTATCCCCCCACCCTGGTGAATCAAGTCTCTGCAAGATTAGATACATCCTCTCTCACTGAGGCAGGACAAGGAACCCTCTGTTTCATAGGTGCTGTGGGCCTCAGTGCAGCCTGTGAATGCTCTTTGATTGGTGGCTCAGTCTCTGAGAGCTCCCAGGGTTCAGGTTAGTTGACACTGTTGTTTTCTTGCGGGGTTTTCATTCCCTTCAGTGCCTTCAACCCTTACCCCAGCTCGTCCCAACTCTTCCATAAGGGTCCCCGACCTGTAGTCAATGTTTGGCTGTGGGTCTCTGCATCTGTTTCAGTCAGTTGCTGGGTAAGGCCTCTCATAGTACAGCCATGCTAGGCTCCTGTCTGTAAGTATGATAGAATATCATTAATAGTGTCGTGGATTGGTGTTTGCTCAAGGGATGGGCAGAAGTGACTTTCAAAAAAAGAAGGAAAGAAACAGGAAGTAAAAGAAGGAGGAGAAGGAGAAGGAGAAAAAGAAGAGACTTTGCTTCCATCCCTCCTTTTCTTCCTGTATTACTTCTTTTCTTCAGACAGTCCTCAATAAGTGATGTTTAAAACATAGCTTCTTCAACGTATCTTGGGAAGGGGATTTTATTATGGAAATACACCTTGAAAAATATTGAACTGTATGGTCTGAAGTTCTCCCCAACTCTAAAATTCTAGAAGTAGTTAAATACTCTCAATTTTCTTGTTTGCAATATTTCCCAACTTAGCTCTAGTAAAAATTGGACTCACTGGTTTCCTTCAAGTGTCAAAACTTGGAAATTGTCATTAAAGATTTTGTTTTAAACTAAAGGATATTAAATTGACAACGAATGAAAAAGAAACCATAATTTAATGAGTTTTGTAGAAGTTCAAAGATTCTTTTAAATTATATATATATATATATATATATATATATATATATATAAAACTTTAATTTTATTGTGTTCTAGTTGGGTTCAAGCATTTTTCCTTCTTATATTCTCTTTGAAACAACAAGGAAAAGACACAAAGTTGAAGCTCTCCAATTTCATCTGGACTCTATAAAGTCAAAATATTTTTTCTGATTTGAATAAAATACAAATAACTGTTATTATCTTATAAGTTCAAATTTTGAGTCTGAACTTCCTGTTTATTTTATGGTTTCCAGTCCATTGAGTATGTTTGATTTCTTTCTACTTGCTTGCTTTCTGTTGAAATGATTTATAGCCCCGGCAATTATATTAGTGGAAAAACATGGAAAAGTGGAGAAATGAAAACTGCTATTTTTATAATAGGATGGCTTTTTTAAAAAATACTTTAAAAAACTTCAGATTTCATGATTTTCCATTTCTGGTGAGATGCTTGAGCCACGATGGGTCTCAGCTTTGCAGGCAAGCCTCAACTTCATTGCCATATTTACTTAAAAATTGCCTTTCAAATATTTAAAATTAAATGCCAGTTTAAGAAATTGTACTCAAAATTAATTGTGTGTTTATATGTGTGCATGTGTGTGTGTGCATGCTAGCGTGTGCGACAGAAATATCATTTGTAGGTCAGAGAGATGGCTCAGTGGGTGAAATTGCCCGTTGCTAAGACTGATTAGCTGAGTTCTATCCCACAGACCCACATGGTAGAAGGAGAGAACTGGTTTTCACAAGTTGTCCTCTGATCCCACAGGTATATCATGACATAGACCTGCCCACACATATATACATACCATATTAAATGAATAGTCAAAATTATTAAAAATTAATAAAGGAGATATCATTTGTACCAGACTCAAATGTATTAGTCATTTTACTGGATTTTTAGAGTGAAGGTTTACTTTATGGTAGAAATTTCTTGGTCATAAAGTTTTCATGTTGATTGGTTGAAACTTAAATATGAGGGAGGGAATTTGGTGGTGGTGGTTGTGGTTATGTTGGTGGTGTGTGTATGTATGTATGTGTGTGTATGTTGGTTTGTGAGAGTCGACAAGATTGGAAATTGGTTCTCTACACTGCAATGTGTCAGCCTTGGTTATATTTGCCTTTGGGTCTACCTTCTAGTGAGAACATACCACAACAAGGTTATTGCATACAATTATGTCCCTTTGATTTACTGTTGGCCATGGTTTGGATTTGATAGCAAAGGGTTTGATTTAACTTCAGGTCTCCTAAGGACAGGCTAGACGTTGCCAAAACTCTTTAGAACATTTTTGTAATCTTAGCACCATGTTCACAGCACACCCAGAGTGTTTCCTGAAAAGCAAATTTCTGAATGTCAGGGAAATTATCTGGGCAATTCACAGGGAGCAAACTGAAACAATTGTGGAGAGCAGTCAGGGAGTGAAGCAAAAGACACTGTGGCGGGGGTCAAATAGACTTTACATAGTCTACTTACATAAGTGCTTCACAGTTCTTCATGGCTGCAATAAGTTACCTTGATAATCATTTTTGTTTGTGTAAGTTTTACAGACTCAGAGCTAAATATGAAGACCCCAGCATCATAGATCCTGTGAATTTGGTTAAACACAAATCACATGATGTGTTTCTTTATTGCGTGCAGGATATATTGTGTGTAGGCATAGTGCCCGATCCTCTCTGTGTCTTTTGTACCTCTTCCTGCTGCATGGCTGTTCACTGGGATTGATTAAGTTTCCTGCCATGCACACTGCTGTTTCGTCTGCTTTGTTGCTCTCTCCCTGAAGCAGAGGCGATGAAAGGTTCAGATTGTTGCCCTTGTGAGAAAAACCCGTAATGCTGTGAAAACAGACTCAGGGTACTTTCAGTATTTAAGGAGAAAGAATTGAAAATATAAATACTCTACATGTTTCATATACCAGATTTTTGACTTTAAAAGATACTGTGTAGCTCCCATGGCTCAGTTGCCAATTTAATACATGAACTTTCTCCTTAGCCTCACCAGCATAATGTCTTCTAACTCATGCCTGGATGTTTCTAGGGTTGGAGACTCAAAGTTTCCAAAAGATTTACTAGAAGTATCTTTTAGTGAGACTAAAATTGTGTTTTTTGTCATTAATAGCAGCTGCTGGTCATGTATGCAGCTCTCTCTCTCTCTCTCTCTCTCTCTCTCTCTCTCTCTCTCTCTCT
>NC_034601.1:78237516-78276209 GCF_900095145.1 Mus pahari | reverse complement strand
TGTGTGTGTGTGTGTGTGTGTGTGTGTGCACAAACACTTGTGCTCATTATCCAGAACCATTTCTGTTGTTCAGTCTTGAAGTATTTGATGACATTGAGTCTCTTCATCTGATTGTTCTCATTTTTAGGCTAAATAACTTCAAATCCTCTCAACTATTCCTTATGGTCAATGATATGCACAGAGATTTTGAGTGATGTTACCTATACCATTTCAACTGGTTCTCAGAACAACTTGTCAGACATGTAAGGGCTTGTGGAAGTCTTCATTTACATTGAGGAAATTGAGGGACAGCGATTGCTTAGGAGCCCTGAAAATTGCATATTTTTATAGCCTTTTCATAGCCATCTCTTCTTTTTAGATTTAATATTTGAAAGAAAGGAAGGATTTTTAGCTTAAGCATAATCTGATGTAATACAATTTCACTAAATTTAATTTAAAGTATCTTCATATTTACCCGAGCACACACAGGAGGTCTTAGTTTTTAAGCTGTAATGTCCAAAACGAGGACAGGAGAGAAATAATTAATTTTAGCTATTTTGTGTTTGTTAAAATATGTGCTCTAATTAGATATTCATACAGCTAGAAAAAAATTTTAAGTTCAGTTAAAAAACTTAAGTGCATCTTTTCTTCCTTGTACTTGTTCTAATTTCTACAATTTTTATTTGTATTCTTTTTTATTTTATTTGTTTTCTTTTCTCTCCATTGGCTATTCTGAATGTTTTACTGATGAGCTCAGAAATTTCCAGTCACTTATTTAGGATCAAATACCAAAAGGATACTGTGTCTTTTTAAGTAAAAAGTGTACTTTCTCATAGGAAACATGCTTCTACCTGAGAGGTACAGTCTCATTTTGTGTACTTTACCTTCTAAATGTTACCTTTCATGCTGTAATGAATTCAAGAGGAAACCCTACCCTTTCCTCTAAATGACTCATGAGGTAATGCCTGACAGATTAACACTACCAAATGACTAATAGGCTCTTTCTTGCTGGTAAGTTTCTACGCATTTCATCACATCCACTGGAATGGACACACCACAGGCAACAAGGCTCTTTCTAAAAATGGAATTTATGGAAAGGATTGCTTCAAGATTCAGAAATCTCATTCAAATAAAGTTATTAGGTTGGGGTATAAATACCAGAATTAATGATGCTGTACTCTAATGCTTTAGAGATAATACTATGTGTGGGTAGTGCCAAAAATTTAGGTCATTAACATCATTATAAAAGTATTCAAAACATATTTCAAAGTAAACAATGTCTCCATGAACGATCTGATAGAAAACAGAAGCTAAAACTCTATTTATAAAACACAGCCACTTGCAGAAACATCAATTAGTCTGGCATATAGTTTTAAAAAAATGTTTCTATTAATTTTGTATGAACTCTATACATTGTATTTTGACTGTGTTCTCCCACCTCCTCCGTCTCACTGAAGATCCCCACATTCCAGGCTCACACAACTTTGTGTCCTTATGTGTTTTTTGTTTGTCTGTTTGTTTGTTTTTTTAAATCAAAAATCTACTTAGTCCCATTAGTGCTGCCTAAATACTTTTGGGTAAATGGCCACCACTGGAGCATGTTAGACCTACTGTGAGCCACACTCTTAGAGAAAACTCTCTTCCTCCTCCTCCTCCTCCTCCTCCTCCTCCTCCTCTCTCTCCCCCTCTCCCCTGTCTTACCCCCTCTCTTACTCTCTTTCTTCTCTCTATTTTCCTTTCCCCCTTCTCTACCTCTCCCTTTCCCTCTCCCTCCCTCCCTTCCCCCCACCCCCGCCTTTGGCCTTTGTCAATTACCTCTTTCCTCCATTCTGAGATTTTTCTGCCTTGACATAGTGTAGGTCTATAAATGCTGTCACAATCACTGTGAAGTCATATACACAATTACCCTTTTGTGTCTAGGAAACACTGTTGTAGTCATCTGCTGCTTCTGCCTCTTAAAATCTTTCAGCCTCCTCTTTTGAGAGGATTCCCTGAGTCTTTGGAAGAGTATGTGATATAGATATTCCGTTTCCTGTGAATCTTGCCCAGTTGTGAACCTTTGTTTAAATTCTACATACTGATAAAAGAAGCTCCTCTGATGAGAGTTGAGAGATGGACTAATCTCTGAGCATAATGAAAAGTAGTCAGGGGTAAGGCTTAATACTCCAGCCCGTAAGGAGAATAACAGTATTAGGTTATCCCCAGGCTCATGAGCTCTATAGCCACAGATTTATGTACTCAGTAACTGTGCCAGGTATGAGCTCCATTTTGTGGAATGGGGCCTTTAATCCAATCAGAAAGAGAGTGGGTATTCCCATTGCTCTCTGCCACTATCACACAAGTGACTTTATCTTGCCCAGAAAGTTGTTATTCTATCTCACAAAATTTACAACTGGATAAGACCAATGATTACTTTTCTCTTCCAACAGCTTATACAGCTACTTCCCACACTCTGTGGCGAGCCAGTGGAGATGAAGCATCCATGCTAACACTAGCTTGGTTTATCCATGTTCTATGGCTCAAGTGTATGCTGTCTTCAGCAATGGGGATTTGCTGTTAAGTAATAGGGTTAAACACTGTCTGGTAGCACAGGCTTGTAATGCAAACAGGCAAAGCTGGGCAATCACAAGTTTAATGCCAGCAGGGGTAACACAGTGATGTCTTGACTGAAACAAACAAGCAAGCAAACACACAGACAGAAGAACAAACCTGAAGAGGGTGGTGGTACCCAGGACCTATGGATGCATAGCAGTGCTAGACTAGCTTGCTAAAATTCCACAGAGCTGTAGGTTCAATCTCTAATAGAAGAAAAGAAAAAGAAAAAGAAAAAAAAACTGAGGCAAAAATCTGCATAGGTAGCCGACCACATCGTTTTTGGTTAATTAATCTTTAAAATTACTAACTAATGAAGTGAAATAAATGAAGGGGGAAAGAAGATACAAATGGGACTAAGAATGGAAAGGAGGCAGGTGACAGGCATGGCTAATATTCCAGAGGAAAATAGTGATACTGGGATAACAATATAAAAATAAAATAACAATAAGTGTCTGTTTTTAAACCTTGCAATTGCCCAGGACTTTAGGAAAAGCAAAGAAATGAGTAATGTTATAATAATATTAAAATATTAAAATCTTTCATCCTCTTGTAGTTTATTCAATTTAAAAATATTTTTAAAATGTATTTTATGAGTACAGGTGTGTTGTCAACCTATATGTCCATATATTACCTGCATATCTAGTGCCAAGTGGAGGTCCAGAGTTGGTGATGCATCACCTAGGACTGGAGTAATAGATAGTATAAGTAGCCATGTTGGTGTTAGCAATTGAACATAGAGCAAACAGTGCTCTTAATGACTGAATCATTCTTACAGTCCCTCATTTTATGTTTTATACAACTAATACTTATGAAACTTATGAAAAAACATGTCAAATTGCATTTTGGATATGCAGGAGCCAGCAAGAAGCCTGGATTTTGGGACTGTAACACATACACATGAAATGATGAGACAGCTATAGATACAGTCATGCTAAAGGACAATCCATAATAAATTCAAATATTCATAAGAAGAAAGCTGTAAGTTTAGTTTTTTGAGATTGATTGTTTGTACAAAGTTCAGTTCTCCTCTGAGATGAACTGTAATTTTTGCTTTTCAGTCTTCCATATGCTGTCTTCTCTAGATTCCCTGTCTAGCTTACTGATAAAGCATTAAAAAATTTTCAAATTACCAAGTTTCTTTCACTTAACTTTCTACAAATAAGCAGCAGTTAACAAATGAGGATTATATACAGATATACAATGTAACATTAAGAGTGCTCTATCCCCAGATTATATCAGTTATAGTGGACCATATATCAAACAATTGCTGTTCATATTGGATGGAATTTTTTGTATCAGAATTATAAGAGATGGCCACATAGATGTTCCTCTATAAGAGAACAAGAAGGTAGGGTGTGCCTGTTTCCCCTGAATACATTTGGAAAATGATTTCTATTTATCAGGAAGAATTTGGAAATTTCTTTGAAAGTAAGTAATTTCAGAATATTAATTGCTTGCTGGTAGACTGTTCCCCGTGGAAACAATTGAAACCTACAGGAAACTGTGTTGAGCAAAGGGAAAACCCTACCTGTCCCCTCCCTTTTTATTAGGTACTAGGGAAGGGAGGGGACAGGAAGAGAAATGACAGGTATTCACAGTATTTGCCACAACGGAATATGAAACTGAACACTATGTTCACCCCTTCGCATGAGTGGTAATGGTTTTACTACTTTGACCTTTAGAGGAAGAGATAAGGAAAGTTGGATCAGTTAGCTCTTGGGCAGTAAGGGCAAATTCCCACACCTTGTCCTGAAATGTGCCAAGCAGAGCAGACTGCCAAGCAGCTAAAGGAGAGTCCTGCTTTAACTGCCTTAGAATCTTATTCTTTCATTTCCCCTTCTCAAAAATCACCATTTTATTTACACATTTTTATTGTTTGTTCTTTGACAATTTAACAAAGAGGACATGTATATAATGCATTCATATTACTCTCTCCACACACTCTCTCTTACCTCCCTTTCAACTCTATTACACACACACACACACACACACACACACACACACACACACACACAGAGAGAGAGAGAGAGAGAGACAGAGAGAGAGACAGAGAGAGAGACAGAGACATAAAGGCACAGACATAGACACACAGACACACATGTACACATACACAAACAGACAGATATGCACACAAACACACAGACACACACAGATACACAAACACACAGACACACATATTCATAAAATCATTCTTGCCACTGAAGGATGATTCAGAAGTAGCCAGGCTGTATTATAAATTATACTCAACCCAGAATCAACATGTCCCTGTGTAAACCTAAGAATTGTTATTTATTAATTTTGAGTATGTGACCTGATGATCATTCTTTGCTGGATTTTTACCTATAGCATGGAGACAGTTGCTTTGATATGTGTAAGAAATCATTCTATATAGATAATAAATCTATCTGTTTGTACTAATTTAGGGGGAAAAATCCAAACTAAAAAAATATCATGAAAAGTCAGTTTCTTTATCTAAGAAGTGAGACAAAGACACCTTTGACTTTCTGGAATTCTCTGAAGATTCTGCACATGATCAGAGTAATGTTAGAGATTGTCATAAATCAGTTTCAATAGTTACAGACTGTATTTCAAGAAACAACACCCAAATACCCAGTTCTCACTGCACTAGCCACTTTGCTAGGGAAAACTTGATTTTTCAATTTAAGTTATAACTATGTATTTACATCTATTTAGTTAGTATTTAATTTTTTGACAGTCCAGGACTATCTCTTTCACATTGCTCTCCTCACTTCTTGTAAATAATTTGGATCTCAAGGGTGAGTTTCTTCTATTCCTTCTTAATTTTTAAGATATGCATTTGTTCCTATAAGAGATTTAATACATCTCAAGTAATTCAAAGTTACTGAATGACTGGGGAGTGTGATAAATCCAAACCCTTGATGGTAAGAGATTAAATACAAGTCACCTCAATGTGAAGGCAGCTTATCTCTTTATGAGTCTTTGGAGCCAAGTGCACAGAGAAGCCTGACATTGAGAGGTCCCAGTGGTATATTCCCTAAAATGGGCCTTGCTTGCGTGAGTGCTTATAGGAGAGTTCACAGAAAGAGAATCTTCACTATGGCATCTCGTGGGGTCCCTAGAGAGTGAATAATGGATATGGATCACGGTGACAGAGGAAATGGAGATAGTAAGACTGTCATAGGCATCAACTTGAGTATGCATGTCCTGACAGAGGTAGCAGGAGGGTTGAGAAGGTGTGCTGTAGATGCCTCCTGAGGAGTGGCCATAGATGCTGCTACATCTACCACACAAAGGAGAGCTTCTTAACAAAAAAGAAATCATATGACCCAAAATGTCAGTAGTGTGAGGGGAAGAAACAGTGAGCCCACAGCATGTTATTTGTGGCAGTGAATGTTATACAAACAGAACTAAAGTCACGGGAGTGATTTGAACTATAGAATAAAATTTGTGAGTATATTCAAAACAAAGTCAAACAAAGTGTCAATTCATACTTTGTTTACTTAATTATTTTGTTTAGTTAAAACATAATTATATCATTTTCCCCCTCCTTCTCCTCATTCCTATCCATCCCATTTCTGTCCTTCACTCTCACCCAGATTCATTCTCTTCTTTAACTATGGTTGGTATAAATAAACACAAGTAAATAAATGTATGTGCCAGCGGGATTTGTGTGTCAACTTGATACTAGCTGGAGTTATCACAGAGAAAGGAGCTTCCTTTGAGGAAATGCCTCCATAGATGCAGCTGTAAGGCATTTTCTCAATCAAGGAGGGAGGGCCCAGTCCATTGTGGGTGGTACCACCCCTGGGCTGGTAGTCCTGGGTTCTATAAGAAGGCAAGCTGAGCAAGTCAGAGCAAGCAAGCCAGTAAGCAGCACCCCTCCCCCACATGGTCTCTGCATCAGCTCCTGCCTCCAAGTTCCTGCCTTGCGTGAGTTCCTGTCCTGATTTCCTTTGGTGATGAACTGCAATGTGGAAATGTAAGCTGAATAAACAAACCCTTTCCTCTCCAACTTGCTTCTTGGTCATGATGTTTTATGCAGGAATACAAACGCTGACTAAGGCAATGTATAAACTTCTGTTTATTTATTATATATTATAATATATATGTTAATATATTTATTTTAAAAATAAAAACCAAAGAAAAATTACATTGAGTGATTATTACATGCTTTGAAACTTCCTAAATAATCAGATAAATTACTGCTGTTTTCCAGGATTACCTGTGGTGTTGTGTTAGGTATTTTCAGAAATTCTGATTGAGTAGTTCATATGTAGGGTTAAAATTATATATGCTTCAAAAGATCTTGATAAGACTCTCAGTCGGGGTTTAAAATAAAGCAGTTTTTAAGAGAGTCCATGTTGGATCTGGAGAGATGACTCAGTAGTTAGGGGCACTTTTGACCCTTGCAGAGGTCCCTGACACACTCCAATTACACACATGGCAGCTCACAACTGCTGTAACTCTAGATCTCAGGGACCCGATGTCCTATTCAGACCTTGGCAGGTACTGAGTATGCATGTGGTGGGCATATAGGCAGGCAGAGGCAGGCACACACACATAAAATAAAAATAAATAAATCTTTCAAAAGAAAAAGTTGATCTGGTTGACATCATCCTCTGCTTCTTAGATGCTCAAACTGATTGTTTGGTGGTTTTCACGGGTGAATGGCTCCTGGATATGTAGAAACACACACTGTTCTCCTACACTCTGCATCTATTCAGAGCCTAGGTTTAAACAAGAACCACAGTGGCTTTGGAATATTTTTAAATATGTACTTACAAAGTGTTTTATTTCTTTTTCATTGTAATTGAATTCTTAAATTTAAATTTATAGATAAACATGATAGAGAAACTCTGATAAACATGAAATTTATATATATGAATGGAGTAATATGAGATGTTTACACACATATATACATATAGGATATATGTATATATATATTAAGTCATATTAAACATGTCTGTGTCTTTGTATATTTAATATTTTCAATACTGAAAGCTTTTAATGAACTCTTTTCTCTTGCTGGCTTTTAAGAATGCAAGGTGCATGGCCCATGTACACCTGATGAGATACTCAGGCCATCTGACTTATGAATCTGAAAAGGCCATTCCTTGTGTTTCCTCTTTTGCCCTCTTAGCCTCCTCCTGACCCCTCCCAAAGTACATTCATATTTTTTGGATAATATTACTGATGAGGAAATGGGATACTGAGATGAAGGTCTCAAGATTACACAGGAAATCAGGAGCTGACTGAGATCACATTTTCAGCAACCCCAAACCCTGCCTAAGCAGTCCATCCAGAATTCTGTAAGGACAATCCATGTTAAATCAGATTTCTAAGGAGGAAGGGGGGAACCCTCTAGAATGTACCAGAGACCCAGGAAGTGAGAGACCACACACACACAGAGAGAGAGAGAGAGAGAGAGAGAGAGAGAGAGAGAGAGAGAGAGAGAGAGAGAGAGAGAGAGAGAGAGAGAGAGAGCGCTTAGATGAAATGCCCTACAGTGGGGAAAGGGAACTTGTAGAGTCCATCTTCAATAGAAAGACAGGAGGGCATCAAGGGGAGGGATGGGGTTGCCATCCCACAGTCAAAAACTCTGACCCAGAATTGTTCCTGTCTAAAAGAACTACAGGGACAAAAAAGAAAAAAATGGAGAAGAGCCTGAGGGAAAGGTGGTTCAGTGACTGGCCCAAATTGGGATCCAGCTCAAGGCTCCAAGGCCTGACACTATTACTGATGCTATGGTGTGCATACAGACAAGAGCCTAGCATGACTTTCCTTTGAGAGGTCTCAAAAGCAACTGAAAGATTCACATGTAGATATTTACACCCAACCAATGGACAGAAGTCGAGGACCCCGGTGGTTGAATTAGGGAAACTTTGGAAGAGGCTGAGGAAGAGGGTGACCCCATAGGAAGACCAATAGTCTCAACTAACCTGAACCCCTGAGATCTCTCAGACACTGAGCCACCAACCAGGCAGCATACACCAGCTGATATGAGCCCCCTGAGATATGTACAGCAGAGGATTGCCTGGTCTGGCCTCTGTGAGCAAAGATGCACCTAACCCTTGAGAGACTCGAGGCCCCGGAGAGTGGAAAGATCTGGTGGGGAGGTGGTGGTGGTGGGTGAGGACATTCTGTTGGAGATGGGGTTGAGGGAGGAGGTATGTGATGAGAAGCAGTCAGAGGGTGGACCGGACCGGGAGGGGGATAAAATTTGGATTGTATAAAAAGATTTAATAATAATAATAATAATAATAATAATAATAATAATAATAATAATATTGATAAAAGAAACCATAAGCTGGTTTGCTCATTTGTTGGACCTGCATCCATGCACAGAAAGACATGAGTTTTCATTGTGATTCCCTCCAGTGTTTTACTTTCCTTACTACAGAACATACCAGGCAATATCTGCCAGACAAAACTGAGCGCAAGATTATATTTTCCTGTCTGCCGGAAGTGATGCTGTGTTCTTCTTTTATTTTGCTCTGCTTCTACGTTCTCCTTCGCGTCCTATCTTCAAAAGAAAAAAGAGTTATGCTCTAATATCAACAATGACTGGAAGTTATCTGAGAGACATCTGAAGTGTTTTGAAAAGAGTTATCTTCAGTCTTGCCGCTGGCTCTGCAGCAGCACACTCTAATTGCTCCCAGTCCTCTTCATTTCCATGGAGGAAAGGACTAAGATTAATGAGGGTTTTCTTAAAAGTTTTGATGACAAATTTATTGGGAAATATGAATATGGAACATTTCTGTCTCTAAAAACAATGAAAACAGTAAAAAACCATTACCAAGTCCCCAACGTTTTGCTTTTACACTGAAAAGTGAAAATGGAATAAGAGGGGAAGTAGACATCAACATTATGTCTTCCAGATGAGTTTTTTTTAAAAAATCCACATGACCACAGAAAAGTGAGGCAGGATTCTGAGAAGTCAATGACAGAGACTGAATAAGTCCAAGCTGTAAACATTTTATGAGTTATCAAACAAGACACGTTTTAAGTTGTGACTCTGGAAACTGATAGCTGATCAGTATCATTTAATGTCAGATATTGAAGGTGTTTCTGACTATCAGAAATATTTGAAGGTTCTTGATGCTGGAAGAACTGAATAGACCAGAGCAGGGAGAATCTCAGGTTGTCTCGGGCTTTACTTTGCCAGTGTCACACTGATTGATATATAGCCATAGAGGGTTCTGAACTTCTGCTCTCTGTTTCCAAACAGTAGAAGCACAAGCAGCAACATGTGTGCTTTATTCAGCTTAGGGAAAAGCTTACAATCCCCTGAGGTCACTTCTCTCCATCTATAAAGTGTTAGGATGATAATACCCACCAGAACAACGGTGGTAAGGCCCAACAGCAATAATACATGTGACATGTAACACTCAGTAGGCACCTAACAAAGTCACTGGTTAAGCTTCTTTAATATCCTGGCTTTAGAATAAAAAATAGGACTCACTAGAAACACTTTCCAAAGGATGAGTCAGACTATCAATGTACTAGGTAGTTTGGACTGTAGATAATCATAGTCCCAAGAAAGATGAGTTCTGTACTCTCATGAAGGTGCTCCTTGGAGACCATAGGTCTCTCCAGAGAGCACAGTGATTGCTGTTCTTGTTTTTCCACCAAGCATGTAGATCCAAGCAGAGAATTTCCAACAGGTACCAGGAAGTCTTGTTCTCTGTCTCAAGTTTATTGGACTCCATGGAGAGTTGGTCCACTCCATTTATGCCTGCATATGATCTTGTGTGGGTTTTGTGAAGATACTACAGGTACATGACTGCTCTACCTCTCACATGCAGAAGGTGGTATTTCAAAGCATCCCTCCCCTTTCTCTAGCTCAGCATTCTTTCTACCTCCTCTTCTGAGTTGTCCCCAAAGATCTGATGTTAGTGTTTGGTGTTAATAATCATGTCCCATGAAGGCTGAATATTCTGTTTCTTATTCTCAGTGCTTTGACTAAATTATGCATCTCTCATCGAGAGACACTGGATAAAGAAATCTCTGTCCAAGACTGAGAGGAATCCAGGCCTATGGCAATAAGCATAAGAATTTAAAAAGCATTTTCCCAGCATGACCATTGGACAAAATAACAATAGTAGGTTTTACCCAAGGACCTATGACCTCCAGAGTTATGGGATTTAGGTGAGGACTATAGTCCCAAGCATGAGATTTCCTCTTGTGGGTTAGGCTCCAAACCCAAATAGTTGATGGCACTATTACAACAGTAAGCACATCTTCTCTGGCAGGTCTGTCTTAGAGCATCATCATCCTATACTAGGTATGACTGCTTCTTTTCTCCCCCCAGCATCCCATGTAGTTTCTTCAGGTTCCACAAAAGCTAGATAACAGGGAGATTTCTAGTTGCTTTGAATTTGTTTTCTCTGTGTCCTATAGCCAAAGTATGTGGTGTCTTCATCAATAGGGTCTTGCCATGCCATCATGTATTTTGTTTATACTAGATGTTTTTATTCTGATATATGTATTTTCTAATATGTAATGAATCAAACACACACACGCACACACACACACACACACACACACACACACACACACACCTCAGAAGTTTATTTCTTTCATCTTCCAGACATAAGACATGTATGATAAGTGTATGATACATGTATAAACCCACAGAGATTGTGACAGCACACACAAGACCTACACAGGTTAAAATAAGACAACAGCCCAACATGAGAAGGCATAAACACCTCTAGTATTTTGTATAAATGCTTCTGTTCCCTGTGGTGCTTAGAGAGAGTGACTTTTGTGATGCTGTGAGAACTCCTAAGTAAGTGATAGATTTGGAACTAATCAAACTTATTTAGACAAAAGTATCACAGACTTATTACCAGAGGACATAATCTTATTTTTTTACAGAGCAAAATTTAGTGATTATTGTTTAGAAGAGGCTCGGGACCAAACAAGATGTAAATAATGTAGAGCGAAAACTCTAGAGTTAATATTTTATCAGGGTATTATTGTTAAATAAGTTTTTCCCTCTTATTTTTCTTTATGAATCCCATAATTCTAGTAAAACCATTTGATCTGGTTTTTCAGTATATCCATTCCTTATCTAAGGAGGCAAGCATATGATTTTCCTGTAAGAGAGTTTAAAGCTGCCATGTGTGGAGCTGGGGAGGTATTCATTGTGTAAAGATGCTTGCCTTCAATCTTGATAGGATTCGATCCTTGGCACCAACAACACAGTAGAAGGAATAATCCACTCACTTGCACTAGGTGTTGGGTCTCTGTACTATCCTAGAGTAGGAACTTGAGAAGCAGAAAGTCTGGAAATAACCTGGCATAGTGATTGCAAAGTTTCTTAGGAGAGAGAAGGGCTGGTGTCCAGAAATCAGTAGCATATGCTGCTGAGTTCCTGAACTTTCACCTCTGTACAAAGCCTCTGGTCTAATTCATCTTAGTATACCATGTTTGTCAGTCCTCATGTTGAGAGTACAGTGACAACTTGTGTATGTGCATCTGTGACAAGGATAGAGGTTATCCCTGAGGCTGTCTTCAGAGAGTCCAGTGGTATTAGGGCTGTAGCAATGCAAAGCCAAGCTGGCTGCCTGCTCCTGAGACTATGAAGTGTAACTTTAGCTTGGATAAATTTCTGGTTGGAGAACATGGCATAAGAAAAAGGGTTATGGTTGTATAACAATGATTATCTTTGGTTTCAAAACGTTTACTTACAAAACGATCTTCAGGGCCATGTAATCACTGTGAAATTATAGAGTGTAACTTTCCAATCAAGCTGTATAAGACATTCAAAGCAAAGAAAGGAGTGAAGGCAGTTAGTTGACTCAGTGAGCCATGCTTATAGGAAAGAGTAGATTCTAGCAATAGCTTATCTTACTGACTCCAAGTGGACAGTTAAATCACAAAATTTCCATGTGTCCCAGTTTTTCAGCTACACAGTCAGCATAGCAATATGTGTTTGTGGCCCAGAAGATCCTTTCAATGGAAGACTAAGAAAGTCTTTCTTTAGGCTTTTTATTCTTAAAGAAGAAATAGCTCTAAAAGACATAGTGGCATCATGGCCTGCCGACTATTTTCTGTTGATTTCTCTCATACTTCTACATGAATTGTGCATCACCTTGCTTTATAATTGGCACTGTGTGTTGTCTCTGGTGCTGAGTACAGAATGTGCCTTGTTAAAATGTTGAATAGTCAAATAACAGTGGTAATAATTATCTGTGGTTGTTTTGCATTGGTGTGTTAGGCAATACGTTTTTTTAATGTGTATTATTTTGTTTATTCCTGAAAGCCATTGCAAAATGTCCTGCAAAGCTAATATTACAGTCTCCAGTTTTGTATATAAAAATCTGGTTTTGAGAACCTGGAAAAGCTACTCGTGTGCCGTGTAAGCTTTGGATGTAAGGCTGAAGCCTACTTCTCTTTGATTCCAAGGCCCATGTTTTTGTCTGTCTGGTGTCAATGAATTATATGTAGAAATCTGAATTGCCAGTTGGTAGACTGTAGACTTCAGAGTGGGGTCTAGTATAGTGTGACTGGTATTTTTATAAGAAGGATCATGCCATGAGCATGGCTAGCGAGATGGTGATTTGTTGACTTTGCCTTACATCAGAGCAAACCTACTCTCTGGATACCTTGAGTTAACCACTTGATATTAAACCTCCAGCCTCCACACTTGTGAGTAAACTAGCTTCTGTTGTTGTTATCACCCAGTCTGTCATATATATTTTTTTAATTATAACTTTAGCAAACAAAAACAACTGCCATTATCATTTCATTCTCATCAATAGCAAACTCTGGAAACTCTTCATGGATCTGAGGAAAGCTTCAGACCAAAACCAATGCCAGTGATTTTGTGTCTCCTCCATGTGACTAACTATATGACCTTCTTTCCATCCTTCCTGTCATAGACTGTTTTATGTTTAGCAAATATTCATGGAGCCTTCATCTCCATGGAGGTCTGTGGGTCTCCGTCACAATTTTTACTCGATCATGTAATCTAGTTTAGCCAATGAGATGTTAGGAGATAGAAAAGAAGTAGAAATGTATTTGTGTAATGACCTTATTTCCCTTGACCCTGAACTTCCTTCTTAGAAGCAACTCATGATGAGCTAACCTAAATCAATCCTGTTGTTCCAAGCAGGAGTTCTTGCCTTGGCCAACTGACAGCAGACTCTCAGACCTGATAGGCAAAATTTTGTTTCTCTATATTATTGATTTTGAGATGTATATTACCTTTTTGTATATTAGCAACATTGTTATTTAAATAGATGATGGAGGTGCTATCATTTTATTGTTACATCAATTTTCATGTAAATCTGGGTCAGATTGTACAACTAACAGTTCCTTTGGTATATTTTGTTTGATTTGGGAAGAATTTCCGTGTTGAGTCCCCTCAACATAATGTTTTCCATATCTTGGAGTTTAATTTGAGGATTCATTAAAAAGTTTAATGGTCTTCTAGAGTCACTTTCTAAAGGGAAGCTTGGACAAAAGAGTAGCTTCCAGAAACCAAGTTGATGGATGTTATACTGTTGTGAGTTGCTAAGCCATCTCAACCATCTAGAACTCAAAGGAGGGATGAAGATAGGAGTTGGAGAGTCTGGAAAGAAGATGAGCCACACCGTAGGCAGGCTTCATGCTGTTTGCTACTTGGAAGGACACCCAAGCATTCAGCATGAGCAGCATAAGTTAGTATGCTATGATAATCAGTATCTAACTAAATGTATTCTGACATTCATCATGACTTGAGTCATGGCCCCCTCCAAATGCATACATGGAAGTTCTGATTGGCAGGACTTTAGAGAGCAAGTTCACATGGATTATGCATAGTGCAGCTAAGGAGAAACCACCATGGGATGGTGCTGGGTCCATGACCAATATAAAAAGGGGCACATACTTCATGTGAGTATTAATACAGAAAATGGGAAGATTAAAGACAAGAAACTTAGAACCAATCACCAGAGGCCAGAAGGGAGGCATAGCCTTAGAAAGAACACAAGTCGACTCACACCCCTGACTCAGATTTCTGGCCCACAGAACTTCATGAAAGTGAATATGTGTTGTTGAGGCTGCCCAGTTAGTGGTAATTTAAAACTCATATGGCCATGAAATCCACTGACTTCTGTAACATAGAACTCCCACTACCCTCCCCCATTTCACAGACACCTCAGACAGATTTTATCATTGAAAATTCATGTAGAAAAGTCATTGTATGTAAATTTCATACAGAAAGAAAATTAATTTTTTTCCTTCATGAGGAAAAAAACCAGGTAATTTTATTTTTTAGGACAATTAGAAAATCCTAATAAACAGAGAACATTCTCATGCTTAGCTGTGTGCAGCAGTTAGCAGAAGTTTGGTAACTTTAAACTCTTTTTAAACCTTGTTGCTATGATTTGTGCATTTCCTTACATGCATGCTGTGCATTCATACTAATGTTTGGCATTAAAATATTGATTGGGAGAAGCAGTGAATGAAGAGATTTAAATTAAGGGACTCAGTGAAAACAGCTCATGTTGCTAATGAGTTCCTGAGAAGAGGCATAGTGTACCTCATTTTTGCTACAGAGTAACACTGGGCTTAGGTACAAGGAAGGGTACTTCTTGCTGGTCCGGCAAACATTAGATATGAAGTATCCATCTTGATTTCATTAGAGTTTTCTTCTTTATCTCGACCAAAAACTGAGTCTACTATTTCAAAAATATTGTTCTTGGCAAACTTCTTTGCATTTTTAAAAATTGATTTAAAACACTATCCATGTTTCTGGTAAAGGCAGGGAGCCCTCGTGTCTATATGACACAACTCCAGTTGCCATTGGCAACTGAGTGTTTACTAGAGAAAATATTACCAGTTAATAATAGCCTGGGTGGAAATAATAGTCACTGCTAGGATTTCAGATTTACACACCATCAATTTCCAATTTGCTGAAAAAGGTGCAATTTGCTTTCTAAGCTTGCAGGCATGACTTTTTCCAGGCTTCTATGGTCCTTTCCCCAGTACTGCGCACCACAGACCCACACCCACAGGCCCATACGCTTCTAAAGAATGTTCTTCTTGTCTCCAACAATGATTGTGGCAAACTGCTATGTTGGAGATTTGTCATAACTTCAATGATTGGGATAATAAACACATTACAGGGTTGCTACTTATTTGCTTTGGTTAATAGCAAAATCACAAAGGCACAGTCCCAGAAAAAGTATAATTCGTGCTGCTTCTTAGACTCAGCACGTTGCCAGAATCTCATTCGCAAAGAGCATACCAATAAGCAGTTTGAGTTATTTTGTGAAAAAGTATGCTTATGCGTAACTGAAATGCCTTTCAAACAGTGCAGCTCTCTCTTCCTGAGTCTTGACTGTTTGTAGACTTATTCACTGTTTTCTATAATCCATCCATCCACCCATCCATCCATCCATCCATTCATCCACCCCTCCATCTCATCCATCTATCCATTCAATAATTTTTTAGAGAATTACCAACCCAGTTCCCAGGGATGCAGACCCTGACCCCATGCCTTCTTTCCCTGTGCCCAACCTAGCGTCAGACTTCCCAGTGATTGCCACAGAGAGCAGTTCAGGAGGACAGAGTTCATGACTTGCTATCCATACCCTACTCCCTTAACCTCCTCCCAACCATGCTTAGGAGGTTGTGTATGGGCATGGGGGAGGGATGCCTGGTACCTAGGCATGTGAGAAAATGTACCCTGTAACATCATGGACACAAACAGCACCCTTGAGAGCTTTGGTTCATGCTTCCACCAGAAGATCTGGAGAAACATTCAGCTACCATGGCAACCCATTCAACCACATGTTCCCCAGATCTACAAGGACAGAAAATTCACTGACTCTGTATAGACATGGAATGGTAGGGGCCAGCTGTGGGGAGTGGATCTTTGTTTTTAAGCCAGTGCTTAAAAACAGTGTACATGGGAATGTGTGGGTGGGAGAGAAAGGTTAACAGATGAGAAGGAAAATTTTCAGTCTCACACCCAGAGACGTTAATCCAATTATTTCCCAAAGCAGAGCTCAGACACCAGTATTTTAATAGACCTTTCAACCCATCTGAAGGATGACGCACCCTAGGCCACATGCAGACCAACGAAATGAAAGGGTGACATCTCATATTAAATTTGAATGGGCATCAAAGCACAGGAAACAAAGAAGCAAGAGACATCAGTTCAAATGATGTTTCTTTTGATAGATGATAAGCCTGGTGTAGTAGAGGTGGCCATAGAGTCATCTCAGGAGAGGTGCTGGATTTACAGAGTCAAGGAAGCCAAAGAAGAAAGTTCAGGAGTCAGAAGTCAGTGTTAGAAGCATGTCTCTCTACCTTACTGGCAGGGAGATCCCTCAATGAAGGACCTGGCCAGTGTGAACTGTCCTTTACCTCAGCACCTATCCATGCCTTCAAGTCTTCAATGGGATAGGACAGTGAATAAAAAGGAACATCACTTGGGTTTGTGGAATGATATGCTGAGACCAGGGTGTTCGTTTGTTTGTTTGTTTTGTTTTGTTTTCTGAGACAGGGTTTCTCTGTGTAGCCCTGGCTGTCCTGGAACTCACTCTGTAGACCAGACTGGCCGTGAACTCAGAAATCCACCTGCCTCTGCCTCCCCAGTGCTGGGATTAAAGGTGGGCGCTACCACTGCCCGGCTTAGACCAGGGTGTTTTTAATGTTTATTTATTTAATTTTTTTTCTAGTCCTTTAAACATTACACCACATTATTTCAGGAATGAGCGCTTGGATACAGAGGAAAGGAGATAGTAAAAGCTAGGGGTGGCTGATATGGCAGATATTAATTGTGCTCATTTGGGCTTGTCAAAATAGGCTTAAAACTACTTATTCTTAGGCAGTGTGTCCTGACACATGAATTGAATCGGATTTTATGTTCTCTAATATCTCTTGGTGTGTCCTGTCCCTCCAAGTTAGAAGTAAAACTAACAAAAGAAATCCTTCTGTGGTGGTCAAAGAACCAGGCCGAATATGCAGTAGCTGGTGGCCAAACAGGCACCGAGTATGTTATCCAATGAGGAAATAGGATGCAACAGTAGGGGCTAGAGAACTCGATATAGGAAAGCTGTAGTCTAGACAGGTTTTTGTAGAAGAGATAATGGGTAGTTGGATCCTTCTTCTATTAGAGACTTACTTATCCCTTATCATGTAATCCCTTATCATGAGTAGCTTGTCTCTTCCCCAGGATCATCAATGGAGCCTTGATATCACCTAGGTCATGCAACAAATCAGTGGGACCAGGTTGTGAAAAATATATGTCACTGGTTTCAAAAGTTATGGCCTCTTCCTAATCCTTGAAAGACTTAATGCCCCAGGGAAGGGAGATGTCTGGTGGGAGGGTAGAGAGGGGGGCACCCTCTCTGAGGCAGCGGGGAGAGAGAATGGGATGAAGAAATGTGGGAGGGGCGACCAGGAGGAGTGTGACAGTTGGAATATAAATGAATAAAATAATAATAAAAAAGGTATCACATCTTGAAGCTTTTTTATTGCTGAAAAGATGTAATCTCAATTGGGTGTTTTTATCCTGCCTTTGACCATTCAGTTCCCAGATAAAAGATGCAAAAGTTTTATATTTATAATAAGTCTTTATCAGAACTAGAGCTGGACATATATCTACCCTCTAACTATTAAATTCTACTTCCCTATGGTCCTCCTAAGACCCCAAGTCTGGGAACTGAACTCCACCTATCTCTCTTCTATCTAGCTATAGGTTGTAGACATCTTTATTGATCAATAAGGGGTAACTTGGTGGGCAAGGTTACATAGCATCACTTGGGTCAGTGTGAAAATCGCCTCATTCCAGGGGGCAACCAGGGCCAAATTTAGCATCACATTATTATACAGCAACAGATTAAACCTTAACCCTTGTTTATCGTTACTCGCTAAATAAATTATTCTTAGGGTAGTTAGGGTAAAAGAAACAGAAAGGGATATTAGGAAATGCATATCTTCTTCTAGAAGTGGGGAAATAAAATGAGCGGTTTCAAAATAGATATCTTGGCTCAATCAGATTTGTAATAAACATATATTCCATTTTGTTACTTTGTGATATAGAATAGGGTTTGGCTATCTGTGACCTATGGGTACATTTTTCCATCTATTTCTTTGCATATTATTTATGACAGAGTTTTCTAGTTTCTAGAGAACAGACTATGTGAATTTACAGAAAACGCTCAACGATGCCCATGTTGATAGGAGCTTCTGCACAGTTGGAATCAGTAGGCAGGATTTCCCTAGTAATTGACATCAGTGGAGAAAATAAATTTGATATTTAAGGTCACCGGTGTTTATAGTCTAAAGTCCTGTATGAAACGGCCTTGAACTGGAATCACAAATTACAGTCTCTCAGATGAATTAATTAGTGCAAGGGAGATGAAGCAATTAACATCCACTCTAGGGGACTGGGACTAGCATTCCCGTATCTTAAGCCTAACGCCATATAGTCTCTACTCTTCTGATTCTATCCCAGAGCTGAGGGAATCTACTTATAGAGACACTCATCTGGAGGAGGTTCTGAAATTCTGAGATGACTCGAGAGCTCTGGACATATGGCAGTCTACCTCTCACTGCAAATTCATTCGTACGGACCAGCAAGCTCTTCCTTTAAGACACAATGGGCCTTGGGCAGGGTGAGCATGCTCTAAGTTACTTGCATTTTCAGATAATCTATCATCATCATCATCATCATCATTACTACTACTACTACTACTACTATTATTATTATTATTATTATTAATGTTTTCTTTTCTTCTTACACTCCGAATTTTATTCCCCCCCCCCCTGTCACCCCCCCCCGGTCTACCCTCTGACTGTTCTACAACCCATACAGCCTCCCCACCCTCCTGTCTCCACAAGCACTCCCCAGCCTCCACCAGACTGCTAAAGTCCCTGGGGCCTCCAGTCTCTTGAGGGTTAGGTGCTTCATCTCTGACTAAACACAGACCTGGCAGTCCTCTGCTGTATGTGTGTTGGGGGCCTCATATCAGCTGGTGTGTGCTGCCTAGATGGTGATCCAGTGTCTGAGAGATCTCAGGGGTCCAGGTTAATTGAGACTGCTGGTCCTCCTACAAGGTCACCCTCCTCCTCAGCTTCTTCCAGCTTTTCTCTTATTCAACTACAGAGGTCAACAGCTTCTGTCCATTGGTTGGGTGCAAATACCTGAATCTGACTCTTTCAGTTGTTTTTTGGGTCTTTTAGAGGGCAGTTGCTAGGTCCCTTTTTGTGAGTACTCCATAGCCTCAGTAATAGTGTCAGACCTTGGGACCTCCTCTTGAGCTGGATCCCACTTTGGGCCTGGACCTGGATCTTCTTTTCCCCAGTCTCTTCTCCATTTCCATCCCTGCAGTTCTTTCAGACAGGAACAGTTATGGATCAGAGTTGTGACTGTGGGATGGCAACCCCATGCCCCCACTTGATGCCCTGTCTTCCTGCTGGAGGTGGGCTCTACACGTTCCCTCTCCCTACTGTAGGGCATTTCATCTGTAGGGTCCCTTCCTTTGAGTCCTGAGAGTCTCTCAACTCCAAGGTCTCTGGTGCTTTCTGGAGGGTACCCCCTAACTTCCTACCTCCTGAGGTTGCTTGCCTTTTTCCATTCTTTCTGCTGGCCCTCAGGGCTTCAGTCCTTTTCCCCCACCCAGTATCAGATCATGTTCCCCTCTCCTCTCCCCTGTCCCCTTTCCCTCCCATGTTCCTCTCTCCCCCATTATGGTTGGTTTCTTCTCTCTCCCAAGTGGGCCCTTCAGCTTGTTGACCTTTTTGGGTTCTGTGAACTGTAAGGAACACCTGTTCTAATAAGGAGATGAGCTGTGCTGAGCAGAAGGAGTTCTGTGGGCATAGCACTGGCATAACAAGGGTGGAAGACACTATTTCTTTTTTTTTTTCCAATTTTTATTAGGTATTTACTTCATTTACATTTTAAATGCTATACCCAAAGTCCCCTATACCCCCCCCCCTCCACGCTGACCTACCCACGCACTTCCACTTCTTGGCCCTGGTGTTCCCCTGTACTAGGGCATATAAAGTTTGCAAGACCAAGGGGCCTCTCTTCCCAATGATGGCTGACCATCTACATATGCAGCTAGAGACACGAGCTCTGGGGGTGCTGGTTAGTTCATATTGTTGTCCCACCTATAGGGTTGCAGACACCTTCAGCTCCTTGGGTACTTTCTCTGGCTCCTCCATTGGGGGCCCTGTGTTCCATCCAATAGCTGATTGTGAGCATCCACTTCTGTGTTTCCCAGGCACTGGCATAGCCTCACAAGAGACAGCTATATCAGGCTCCTTTCAGCAAAATCTTGCTGGTGTATGCAATAGTGTCTGCATTTGGTGGCTGATTATGGGATGGACCCCTGGGTGGGACAGAAGACACTATTTCTAAGCTTGGCCACATGATACAGATGACAGATTTGGAATGGCCATTGGACATCAGGAGAAACAAAAAGGACAGGAATCAGAAGATGACGAATTCACTGTCTCATTCATGAATGTACTGTTTAATCATTGCCATACAGAGAGAAGGGTGACTAGACAACTAGATCATAGGGTGAGTGTTTTGCTAATTCTTAAATTCATAACATTTCTTTGTTGCTCTATACCCAGCCTCTTGTTTTATCTCATGGTTGCCTAGATACACAGCTTTGGGTGCTGACAAATTCCCAAGGATGAGAATCTTGGCTCTGTGAGAACTCTAGAATTGTGTCTCTAAGGACATTTTTCAGTCACAGAATATCATCAGAGCAAATTTGTGGCCTCTTAATATTCTCCAGAGGACAGTAAATTTTGGACATGGCCCTATCAAAGGGAACGTGGGACTTCAGGAAGTTTCAGAAACGTGTAGTTTCCAGTTAGAATGGTGTCAGTGTGACATTTTGTGTGATACACAGTGTTCTCTGCTCAAAGATGTTCCTGGGACAGAGAAGAAATGTTGTGAACTTTTGTGTCAAGATATGAACAAGGGAGAAACTGGACTGGAAGGATCATCTTTGAACCTGAGCTCTGTTAGAAAGAAACTGGAACTATAATCTCTTCTCCTAGCAGTGCCCTCTTTTCTTCTCCTACCAGCATCCTCTTCACAAAGTGGAGTTGATGTGGTTTTCAGTGTCACTTTTCAACAGGTGACAGAAAGTCCATTGTGTCTGCAATAGGAAATGTTTTTATTTTGAAAAATAACTTTCTGGAAAAAAAAAAAGACCTGAAGTATATGCCTTTCACATACTGAGATCTATATTGGAGTCTATAATGCTTGAATATTGCATTTAACACAAAAATTTTAAAATGCAAATGTAAGGTGAACTTAATGAAATTAATTTAATTACTTATAGTAGCAGTCAACACTAGAGAAAGCTGCAGAATTCTTTTTTTTTAATTAGATCTTTTCTTCATTTACCTTTCAAATACTATCCCCTTTCCTAGTTTCCTCTCTGAAAATACCCTATACCTTCCCCCCTCTCCCTGCTCCCCAACCCACCCATTCCCACTTCCTGGCCCTGGTATTCCCCTATAATGGGGCATAAAATCTTCAAACTGCAGAATTCTTAATTGAACCCTATAACCATCAAACCTTTCCAATGGTATGTGCTGTCCTTGCTTAACTGATATGCTAGAGAATCTCTCTTTGTAATGTTGAGAGTGAACTGAATTGGGACTGCCATTTGGGGAATTCTATTTCTGCTCTTTCTCGTAACTTGTGCCTGTAAAAGGGACATTAAAATTCGGCTGCTATGTTTTTTGATTGGTTAAAATAAAAGAGAGGGAGTGAATTACTCTGTTTTCCCTTAGACCTCAGAAGGCCACTGTTTATCTCCATGCTTCCTATGGCCCTGAACCATGATCACCATCCCATTCCTTTCCCTTGTATCCTTTGGATATTTTCTCTAAACCTGAATAGTTTACTATTTTACTTCTGATTTCCCTTCTTTCAGAACTATTCTTTCTGATATTTTAGAACTTCTGTGTGACTATTGGTTTCATGGAGCATGGGGATGAGTAGGTTAGAGTCTCACCTCTTTGTCCAAGCAAGAAGCTACTGGAGTCCTACTCACCTTCAGGAGCTAAGATCCTGTGAGTTCCAAATCTCTACACATTCCTCCAGGCTCACTTTTTCTTGTGTCCAATATGACCAAAATCTTACGTAAGTCACTGGCATATTAGATTTATGCAGGGATGCAGCTATTCTATTATTTTAAAAACTAAGTTATTTGGGTAATATAATAGCTGATCGACCCCACAAGAGTGTGTTCCACAGCCTTTCCAAGTAAAGCTTATGAATCATTATGATTTCATCAAGTTTGAAGAGAACGAATGACTGATTGGTGGCATGAGTCAATGCCAGCAAATTCATAAAAACACATAGCTGGGTTTTTAATGTTTCTGAAAGTGTTACACGGACCATTTTGGATAAGAAAGGAGGAAGAATGGAGTAGGAAGAGGAGAGTGAGGGAAAGAGAATGAGGGGTTTGTGGTTTAGCATGTCCTCTAATGAAGCAAAAGGTGGTGTTTCAGACTGAGTCGGTGGAGTGGGGTTAAGCAGGTAGATAATTAGTTTGACTTGATGGAATTTTCTCTGCTTTATCCCAATTGTCTGGAGAGCACAGAATAAGGTGACATTTAGTCACAAGCCTGAAGTTATTTACGACAGTAAAGGTGGGAGCTCAGGAGCTTCTGGTTTGGTAAGAAGGTTTCTTCCACACTGAATAATTGCAAGCACACTTGGGAAGTGAGGCTGAAACGGGGAATGTGTATTTGAGCAGTGGTAAAGCTCTGGATAACAAATGTTTTAAAACTAAGAGTGACGTCTTGAGGCTGCTGTTGGCTATCATGGGCTGATAGAGTGGAGATCTCTCCTGCTTGGCTGAGTAGAGTCAGGATGAGGCCGATGCTGGTAGACTCTTAACAGCTGCATTTAATCTTTTAAAAATGCATCATTCAACCTTCAAGTCCTTCATATGATGTCAATCATATTTGAAATAATGTAACTAAATTCTAAATTACAAATAGTCAAGTTTTAATATTAGGATTTGAGGCTCAATTTTGAGAGACACTATAGTATGCCAATGAAATAAAAAATGATCGGTTCAAGAAGTTAACAGAATTGAAATGTAGAGAAAGAAGAAGTTAGGAAGTCTGTAGGTTTTGAGTTAGGTCTTAAAAAACACAAGCGGAAACTCAATAGGACAAAGTCATCTGTGACCTTAACTTTTAATTTATTTCAAATGTAGTTGATCTGGTAACATCCCATGCTTCCAGATCTACACTCACCCCACAAATGTTTCCTGTGTAAAAGTGGGAGGCATCTTGGCTGTATGTATGTGGGGGAGGGTAGTGAAACATGGCATTTCCAGAAGGTTCTTTTCTACCTTTCAGTTTGTTTGCAAACTATGTTCCGGAAATCGTATTGGTGTGTCAAACTCATTTGCTCCTAAAGTAAAACTTTTTTGAGTGTTTATCTTAACAAGTAGCTTGTGTTGGCTGTCCCAATCTCTTATCCCCACAAAGAAGGATTCCCAATAAACTTACAAGTGATTCTTGGTTTCAGCTGTACCTCTAATCTATGAAACAGATGCTTCTCTCATCACAGATTTTCTTTTGGGTATAGTTTGAAATTCTTCATCTGAAGAAACTGCTTCAATGGCCACAAAAACTAGAAGTGAGGACTTAAAAAGCAGTAATAGTTCGATTTGATCAGTGTTCAATAAAAGCTTGGATATTACTCTGAATTGGTCAGTTTCCAGAACTCAAAGGCTTGGATATGGTTCAAGAATTTGGAGGACAAGTGGGCATTTGGATTATACACAAAAAGATTCAGCTTTTTGTCTTGTATTGTGACTGTATTAGACTGTTAAGAACATGATACTTATATATGGAAGAGAAGCAGTTGATAAAGTCTCTTTACTGCCCCTTGGGCCTGTGTGGACAAGGTGCTACGTATACTGATATTGTGTTGTGTTACTTTTGTTGTTGTTATGAGAGTGGTATCTTGGTTTTTTTTTTCTTTCCCTGTTACTGTAGTAAAATACTCTGACAAAAACATCATAAGGGGGCTGAGATTTATTCTCACTCATGGGTCCACGGTACAGTCTATTGTGATAGAATCTTGTTGTCCCATAAAACTGGAACGTTGGATTCCAAAGTTAGTGATCTCGAGGAACATTTTCTCTCTGAACTTGTGAGGAAACCCCACTTCACATGCTTTTAAGTTACTGGTGTTTTTCAGTAAGTTTTTTCCTTCTCCTACTATGGTACATCCCATAGTAGAAACACTCTGTTACACTGGTGTAGAAGGCTGATTCAGAAGAATCGCTGGAGCTCAAAAGTTCAAGAATTAGTTGCTTAATGTAGGAGAACCGAACATAAAATAATATCAACAAAGCTATGCTGAAGTCTTGTGGCAGGGTCTGGTCCCCAGCATCACACAGACGCACGCAGATGTACATGTATAGAGATCATATTTGCACGTGAGGTCACATTATGAAGAACTGGGCCCATGGTGTCAATACATATTTTGGGGTCCTTTCAACCCACAATGGAAATATCTTTCTCAATTTAGAAACAGTAAGACTTTCTTTTTACTCCTGTAGTCATTTTCCCCCTATAAAAAATTGTTATATTTTTTTTCAAAAATTGAAATATATTTATAATGTTCTGTGAAATATGTAGACATGGGGAATCACAGACAAAGTGACAATAGAGACAACCCCAAACCATGATCCTTGCTATTCCAGGGGATAGGAACAGAGAAAACTTTGATTTTTGAGGATGTCAATCCAAAAATTTCACCCAACTTGTCACTTATACGTTCTGTACTTTAGAAAAGAAAATATTGATGCCTACTTAATTATATTTCCTCCAAAGAATCAGGAACCCACTGACACTTGATGAAAAAGGATAGTTGAGATGCCCAAAGGAATGTCCTGAAGCTTAGTAGACATTTCATGGAGGTGATTGTTATCTGAGTAGGGTGGATCTGCCTCCTGAGTTTGGATGCAGAGTTAGCAATGATGCGTTAACACATCACTCATGGCACATCCAAGGCTTTCCAGGCCAATCTGCAGGCTTCAGGCCTCTGTCTCTCTCCCCTCCCTAAACTTCAAAAAGGACCAGAAGAGCTTGAATGGCAAAGGGACCTTGTTTAATCCTTTTAAGTGTGTGTTTTTATCTGTGTCTAAAACAGTTTCCTCATATGTTTGCATATTTTAATGTCTGTCATTAGTTTCTTTGTTTCAACTATATATCTATATATCTATATCTATATTTATATTTATATCTATATCTATCTCTATCTCTATCTATCTATCTATCTATCTATATATATATAACTTATTCTTTGAAAATTTTATACATTTATACAATGAAGTATGATAATAGCCCCCATTTCCTCCCTCTAATTCTCCCTGAATCCTCCCTGATATGTCTCCATTTCTTTCTCACACACTAAGTCCATTTAATACTGCTCATATCTGCTAGAGTATGGGGCCATAAGTTGGAGAATGGCAACCAGCTGGGGGGTCACTCTCTGAAGAATGACTTTCCTCCTCTCAGACACTATCCACTACTCATAGCTCCTTGTGAGAGCTCCTTCCATAGGTACATTGTAGTTCTGGGAGGCTTGATCTTGTGCAGGTCTTATGCAGGTAACCACAATTGTGAGTTTTTAAGTGCAGTGGCCTTGTTATAACCAGGAAACAGCATTTTACAACACTTCTCCTGATCCTATGGCTCTAGCTTCTCCTAGGCACTGTCCCCTGAGCCTCGGTGAGGGAGTTGGTAAAACTGACCCATTTGAGACTGAGAAATTTCAGTCTTTTGTTCTTAGTTCTTTGAGCAGCTATGAGTCTTTTTGTTAACTGCTCCCCACACAAAAGTAAATGTCCATGACCAAGGTTGAGAAGGGTTTAGCAGTATGATCTTTGTCTTTAAGCCACTTATGGATAGTGAAACTCTACCATTTATTTTCTGTGTATACAGTGTATATCTGAAGTGAATCCTGAGGCATCACCATAGACGTCCTTTGTCTTAGTGCTTGGGTAAAACATGGAACCTGTCACTGCTAGGCTAATGTGTAATTACTCACAGATTGATCCTTCCTTTCAGACATGGGCCTTCCAAAGCAGAGTTTGAATGAAACCAGGCCATTCCTTAGGAAGACAGGCTGCAATTACAAATGCATTTGTTTTCCAGATCTGGGTGAATCTTGAGTTGCAAAAGTAAAAACGACAATGCTCAGGCAAGGCTGGTGTTTCCACTCAAATCTGGAAAAACTATTATTTGCTTCTCAGATGCCAACCACACTGGGAGCTTACATACCCCAAAAGTAATGTATGTGACAGTGGAAACTTCTTCCTCACGTTTCTGTTAATGTTGAGGCCGGCATCATTCCTAAGCTGGCCTATTATTATAGGTCCATATAAACTGCAGTAAACTAAGTGGAGTGTGTGTGTGTGTGTGTGTGTGTGTGTGTGTATAGGACAGAGACACACAATTTACGGTCATGGGATATATATGCTCATATATTTCTGTACTTACTGATTATGAGACATGACTTTTTTTTCAAAGAGAAAGGTGAAATGTTTTTTCAAAAGATTCCTGGCTATTCTCCAAATGCCTCTGGGAAGAGCGGTCTCAGAAAAGCCGACTTAAAGTCAAATGAAACTCAGTTGCTTCCGAAGCATGGCAGGCTGAAAACAACCAAGATACTTGTGTCTGGTTTGATTCAAATAGCCTTACGTTTGTGAAATAGTTTCTAAAGAATGCAAACTGGAGCCAGGGAAAATGAAATGCACACGCGTAAGCTCATCACTGCACGTGTGGAGTTCTGTGTGCTAAGTCATTCTTCTAGGGAAGGCATTTGAAAGTAAACCAGATACACCTGAGTGCTGGGGTTAGCTCTCGAGGTTAAATTAGGTCAGCCTTGCCCATCTCCTGTCTCAGTGAACAATGTGCTCAACTTTCTAACTTTCCGTTGTCTGCATGCTGAATTATTGTGTTTGAGGTTTCCTGACAGGTATCAAAATGATGTGTTCTCTCTCTCTCTCTCTCTCTCTCTCTCTCTCTCTCGTGTACGTGTGTGCGTATGTGTGGGCATGTGTGTGTGTATATGTGTGTTCACTAGTGTCAAGATACGTGTTCTTATCTGGGAGACTAAGTCATGGAATGTTATTGAAACTGACAAAAGAGAAAGAAATACACTTGATTCTCTACTTTGGGCAGGGCTTGCTCTTCCTCACTTGGGATGGGTGTTTAAGCAACCTTAATTCCCTCATGCCTTCTTGACCTGTGGTGAATCCTCTTGCTTCCACCCAATTACACTACTGCACTGGCCATGACATGTTGCAAGTAAGGAGAGCTTCTTTGAACTGGGGTTAGGCTTTACCAGAATGATGTCACCCAAAACTAAAAGCTAAATACACTTCTTCAAGTTAGCCTGCCTTCATTATCTTTTTGTTTTGTTGAGACGGGGTCTCCCTGTGTGGCCCTGCTTGGCCTGCACCTCACTTTTTAGACTAGGTTGGTTGACCTCACAGAAATCTGTCTGCTCCTGCCTCTTAAGGACTGGCATTACAGCCATGTGCCACAATGACTGGAGCTTCTTTTCTTTATAGTAATGAAAAATGGGTGAATACATAGGGTGCATGCAGTATGCCATCGTTTTGGTCTGAGAAGTTGGTAGGAGAGTTTTAGGCCAGTAGTGAAAATACAGTAATGATGTCAGGGACAAAGCTTATCCTATCACTTACTTTGGTTTTTTATAAAATGCAGGGGACAGGTGGGTTGAGAGATGGCTCAGAGGTCAAGATCACTGACTGTTGTTCTTGAGTTCTGAGTTCAATTCCTAGCAACCCCATGATAACTCACAACCATCTGTAATGGGATATGGGTCCCTATTCTGCCATACAGACAGTCAAAACACTGTATACATAATGAATAAATAAAAATAAAAAGCGAAGGGGATTATTTTATCTCCATTCTTTCACATGGTTAAACAAAACCAACCAACTGACCAAACAAGTAAAAACAAAAACCAAATACTACCATTACCACAATAACAACAACCACTACAAAGACAACACATAACACACACCACACAGACACACAGACACATACATACCACTCCACAAGTACACACACACAATCATACACTACATACACACATAGACATACACACCACACAGACACACACTCATATACACCACACACACACACACACACACACACACACCACAAACATATACTACCCATGCACAGAGACACACCATTCCCCCTCCCCTTATGCACATCCAATACTCTTATCTGGTCTTTGTGCCTGAAGCCTCTTCTCACCATTCAGTGTAGAATTCTTTTATACACTGCCCTTCCCACAGTACTCCTTTTTTTTTTTTTTTGTAAGATGACATTTCAAGATTATCTTTCCAATTAAAATTACTTCTTCACCGTTCTCTCTGGTAGTGACATGTTACCTATTGGTGTGGTTTTTACTCGTCACTATTATGGAAGGATGGTGAAAGCAGAGATTCATTTGATCACTTTTATTAATGCTTAGAGATGTGTGTGACACATAATAGGCACTGTGGAAATACTAATATGAGTACTAAATAATTCCATTTCTGAATGTAGTAGTCAGCTTCAGTGGAAAGGAATTTTACCAAGAAGAGACAGTATGCACAGGGAGGCAAAATGTATGCTTCACACCCAGACCTCCATTCTCGGGGCTCAGAGAGACTGAGGAGTCAGCTACATTCAGAATGTGGGACTTCCTATACCAAACAGTCCAGTTCTGGGTAGAACTCTGTATTCATTTTTCCTACAATGAGCTATGAATGGGAATGATTTCTTCTGCAATATATGAAAATAGTGTGTTGAAATGGTTTGTTGTTCTTTTATTCATGAAAAGGGGATGTGACATGCATTGTGATTGTGATAAGAGCTGGAGTTGTTTTTAAGACCTTTCCCTTGTTATCTTTTTCAAAAGATAAACTCCATGTAAGAGGAAAGACATGTCCTGAAGTGGAATGAATGGAGAATGGAGAGAAATGAGGAGGGTCAGTTTTAGACTCATGTGACAATAACAAATTTTAAGAATCAAATGGAATTGGCCAGCAGTGATCCCCGGAAATTGTTTAGACACATACACTCAAGGAGCATTCTCTTGAGGCTGGATCCCAACCAGGACTGGAAGGCAAAAGCCACCAAGCACAGCTTTCTGCTATGGCTTAACCTACCAGCCTCTGAGAACTCCTTTATCTTAAACACTCTGTTACTGTCCCGGGGTCTGGAGCTGCTCTGTGGGGTTAGAGACACAGGGTGTTTGCAGATTGACTTCCTTAACTTTTTTGTCTTAGAGAATCTTAGTTATGGATTTCAGGTTAAGGAAAAATTAAAGTTGAAATAGTTTTGATTTATAAGAGTGTGATGCACAGTTGCAAGATTTATAAAGCTAGGTAGAAAAAGATAATAGTAGGGGGAAAATTCAGAAATGTGTTGTATTCATTATTTTTCTGCTGCTGTGATAAAACACCATGACCAAGGAAATTTAGAAAGTGTTTAATTTGGCTTATGATCTTTTGGCTTAGAGGATTATGGTTTCAGTGTATTGAGCACATGGGGGCAGATAGCTGAGAGCTCACATCACACAAATAGGAGGCAGAAAGTGCGAACTGTGGATGGTATGAATCTCTTGAAACCCCAACGCTCACCCCCAGGGACCCACCTTCTCCAACAAGGCCACACCTCCCCATTCTTTCTAAACAGTTCCACCAACTGGAGACCAAGGATTCAAACCTATGAACCAATGGGCTATTCTCCCTCAAACCACCACAAAGGTGTTTCAATCTTAACGTCAAGAAAGGAATTAACATCAGATTAGACTTGAAGTTCTCATTTCCTAGTTTTATTTCTGTTGCTGTAATAAACACCATGACTTCAGCTTTGGACTTTGAGGGTTTTCCTGCCTCTTCCTTTAGGCTGTGGCTCCTCTATAACTCACAGCCCATCTCTCTTAGACTTTTATATAACACTTGCCAATCTTCTACTATAAAGATGGTACCCATATCTTGTAGTCTCAAGTTATCATGTATAACATAGAAGAATTCACTTACATACTTCATGTGGCAGCATTTTTTTTTATAAAATCCCTGAAGTTCACAGCTTTCTATCATATTAGTCAGGATATGATATTTTTTGTATATTAAAACCAAGAATATTTCATTCATAAAGAATTATTACATTAATGATGTAGTAGCTGATAAACCAAATGAATTGAGAAACTTCATACCGGATATCAAAGGAAGGTACTAAGTTAAGGAAGACAGTTTCACTAGACCCTAAGGACAGTGGGCACTGTTAGGAATTAGAACCATCACAGCCAAGTTCAAGGTCATGGGAGGCTGATAATGCTGCCAGTCTGATCTGCTGTAGGTCTTCCCCATTGGCTGAACTGAAGGGGAAGCTGTGACACTATATGCAAAATAGGCAGGGATTCATCTGCTGAGGTATAGAGCAGAGGAGGAACAAGGGGACAGAGAGGAAGCCAGGAACCTGAGGACAGCCAGGTCTATATTGTACTCATCAGACTATGCTGCTGTCTGGAAGGCTAACACCATTGAAGAACTAGATGTAGCACCCACTCCTTTGTGCAAGACACCATGACTCATAGAGTTATGTTTCTTTATGATGTTATCCTCACAGTTGAGGAGATTTCCTCCTTAACCCTCTGGCTTCTCTCCTCCTTGAAAGTGCAACAGAGCTGTACAGCTTGCCCTTAGCGCGACCACGTGGATTCTGATAAGTGACACAGAAGTAGTTTCCTGTATATTTACAGCCATACTGCTGAAGTGATACGAGACTGTTCAAAACCTTTTCTTTTAATTGAGAAAGTCTTATACTGACTTTAAAGTGTGGAAAGGCTGAAACTGTTTTGGGATTCTCTAAAAGAGGATTTTGTTTCCTGTTTACATCTTTCTTTTAAAAAAAAAGATTGGAAGTCTCAGGAGGCGCTGCCATTTGTATGTCACTTGGCCTTTAAAGACAAGGTCTAAATTAACCTGGACCCTTGGGGCTCAAGGTGCACAGCATAGCTCATGCCAATGGTAGGCCCTGCCCTTCTCCAGGGGAAGCATATAGAATGCAAAAGTTATGAGGTCATGGAGGTTTCCACCCACATTTCAGAGAAAAACTTGGGTGGTTAAGTGCTATGTGTCAGGGATGTCATTACTGTTAGCAGCTTCTGTGTGGGTGATCGATGGAGCTGTGGGAAGGATTGCAGCTGCAATAAAAATCCAAGAAAGCTAGATATTCCAGAACTATAGACCCCCTGCTCAAAGTAGCTGTAGGCAGTACATAAAGCTAGCCAAAAGAGGAAGCAACCAGCATAGCTAATGCTACATAGCATAAGCTACATAGACCCGATAGCTTAGACCTGAGGAGCCTGCATCCTGCAACAGCATCCTGGGATGCCAGATATCCAGGATGTTTACTCTGTTGGCATTTGTTTTTGATTTTCTCAACTCCTTCCCTTTATTTTCCTTTTGTGTTGGGGATATTTATTCTGTGGAATTTATATCTTGTCAATGTGTAACTTCCTCATTTTTGGTTTTTACAGGAGCTCCCAGTGGAATTTAGTATAGATTTATTCCATGATCTTCTGTCCTTCCCCTTATTGACCATAGCTGTGTTGTGTGACATACAAATAATGTGACAGTGACCAGAAACATCTAAATGGGAAAACCAAGTTTCCTCTCATACGTTATCTTATTTCTTGATTATGTTATTGGAAAACTAACCAACACTCTACACAAATTAAAAACTTCAATTCTTATTTTTATGTTTTTTTTTCAGAAGAAGCACTCATTTCAAGTGGTAGAATATTACCAAAACACCAAAAAATGTTCCCACCCAGTCCTTTCCAGTGCAGCAATTCACCTGTTAAAATATTGTAGATTATTTTCAGTGATTTTCCCTCTTTTGCTATCATAAAACTTAGGAATTATCTGGTCTAGATGGCCTAGTGTTAAGAAGTTTGCAAACATCTTCAGTTTAGTCTTTGTACTTTCTAAGACCGGTCCCAGAACTGGGCTCATGTTTGTAGAAACATGGGATTGGCATCAATACCCTGTTGATTTCAATGGGGTATGTTTAAAATGCTGCATCTTCTCATCCATTGTATTAGCTGCATTAATTTGATGAGTTACTCTTACTATAAAGATTATCTCTCATAACTCATTTAAAAAAAACATATGGTTTGCCTTTTCTTTCAATCATTTGATAAATTTTCTTTGTATGGCTGATAACTTAGAATAGAATGTCATATAGTTGGTATATTTTCAAGGTCATTTGAGGGTATGGTTATTGTTCCCATCCTCCAGGAGAAATTATTTTTGATAGAGTTAGAGTAGGTGAATATTACCTTGATACACTGGGAGAATGAACTTATTTGAAGCTGAGATTTAGTTTTAGAAAAGCAGGCCCAGTTTTGAGAATGTGTTTTAGTCTTTTAAAGACTTCCTAAGGCATTCCAAGTAGTTAACCTTTTTTTTTTTGTTATTTCTCCAAGCACATGAGAACATCAAGGCTTCTGTTTGACTCCTATCTTTAGTTGGCTTTCCCCCTTTCCTCAGTTCTTAAGATCTGGCAAAAGACTGAGTTAGGAAGGTAAAACAATCAATTTCTTGCTCATTTTTCTTGCTTCCCTTCTCTAAGAGCCTGACGCTTTAAGGTTTACATATCTTAGCCCTTTAGTACCTTTGAAAATATGTAAATATATACCTAATATTTTAATCACTATTTCTAGTTACTTAGAGAGGCTTGGTTAGTCATATGTGCCTTTGTTGTATTACTAAGTAAAGAATTAAGCCAGGTAATTTCTTTGTTAAATTCTTGGCCTTGAAGAATATTAAATCATGAACCACATCTTGACCATGTGATTCTACTGGAAGAATCATGAAACTTGCAGGGAGAACTAACTCCTTCGCAGTGAGAAGCTTTAAACACGGGGCCCGTGGTGAGTCAGTGCACAGATGGGTGCTGACGCAGGTTTCTTACAAACTTCCAAGGCTCTACAACAGCAGAGCCAAGCCAAAGGTTGTTCTGGAACTTCAGAGCAACAGATTTAAAAGGTTTCTGAAACTTATTTCCTAACCATGGTAATGTCTTTTTTATTGCTTAAATTTAACACTCAACACCATCTGTGTAGACTAGTAAACAACACACACAGATGAGCAAAACCTCCAGAAATTATCTACGGGTATACAGTTATATTTTATTTTTCATGAAATATTATAGTTGATTGTTATATAAAGAGTACAATGTCCTAAAAGGTGAAGGCATTGTATTTTATAAGGCTAGCACAACATATAGTTGTGGCAATTAAGGTCATTATGAATGGAAAGCCTTCTAGAATACATAGTATATAATTCTAAAAAGCCAAAATGACAGCATATTCTGGTACATGTAGATTTTTAAAAAAAGCTTATATTGAGTTCCAAATGCTCTTTCCTGAAAGCATACATACAATAACATTATGTGGATTAAGCAGGTTTAGGAAATTTTTAGGAAATATATGTATATACATCTATGCATACAATAACAATTAATGAAATGAGAGGCCATAAATTTGAAAGAGAGCAAGGCTGAGCATTTGAAAGAGGCCTTGGAGGGAGAAAAAGGAAGGGAGAATTGTAACTATATTATAATTTCAAAGCTTAAGTATAATAAGTCAAAGGAGTTGCTCAAACATTTATTGCATGTGTGGTTTACTATAAGAGTATTGTCATTATTTGTAAAACCTTAGTGAATATGGATGGCTTATGACATCAGTAATTATACAGATGAGCAACCACACCTGCTGAGATGCCACATTTCCATGCAGCCTTTTAATTTCAAAGGTATGCAATGATTTTTATTTTTCTGTTATTCTAAGGTTGGCAGAAAAGGCAAGCCTCAAATTCCACACACTGGAAGGGTTAGCGCTCAGAAATTTTAAAATAGGACGGATAGCATCTGATGATTAGTGACCTACATCTGTGACCTACTTAGACGTCTTTCTGTTTAATGTCTTTGTGATTATGAACTATCACAGCTGCCTGTGACCTAAGCAAGTGAAGGTTGGGAATCTTTAAAATGGAGTTTCAAGCTCTGTGGGACTATGATCATATGATTGCATTCCTTTTCAACAAATATTTCTTCTTTTCATGGAGAGTTTTATATTTCCCACTTTTATTGAGAAATTTTTGTTTTTCATTTAGAAGATAGTTCATGTGAATAGTTTTTGTTTTGTGAAGGGCCACGGTGACTTCTCCATTGCTGCTTAACCCTGTTTTGTGATGCTTTTCTTCATTTGTCCTGGATTTTCTAGTCCTTACCTGCAGCTTGACTACATCATTTAGATTAGTTGGTGTGAACCATCACTTCCAGTTTCCTTACTGTGAATATTTTTACACTGCTATTCCTTATTCTGGTAAGATTCAATTGAGCCAGTATATTTGAGAACCACACGTACATATTTATACATATAAAGGCCATTCTGGTGTTGTAACAATTATGGTACACTGTCTTAAACTTCTTAGCTCATGTTCATGTCTCCCTACAAAGTCTAAATTTATGTGAGGCAGAGACATGGCTGTACTACGACTCTTTGAGTTACTGATATTATATTTGGCATTTGGCCCATATAAATAGTTAATAAAATTCACTCGAAAAAGGAGAAAGAAACAAAATTAAAAGCTCAAAGGCCAGGATACCTTATATCCAGTCTTCACATCTCTTTTTTTCTCATTTAATTAAACATATTAAGGGAAGTACAAAGTGTATTATATCAATTTGAAGTTCTGTGAGGATATACAAGTTTAATCTTTATTTATTACATATACACTATAACAAATGGGCTAAACAGAATGTCCATGTAGGTTTTCTGTGGTTGATACAATTTCGTCCTTTTGGCAATCATTGTCATTACCGAATCAAGTTATGATAACAATGCATTTATTAATTCAAGTCTTAGCAGACTGCTGCACAAGCCCACTTGTAATTAAATCTCTTGTTGTCATACAGAGAGACGTTATGTCCTGTTGACAAGAAGTCCCAGAATCTCACTCTATAGAAGTAAAAGGTGAATGGGATGTCTTTCCTCACAGTGAAGCAAGAACTTGTAATCATTATCCCACTGTAAAAGACCATGTCTAGAAGAGAAATTTTATTTGAAGACTTTTACCACCATATTTAGGTACAACTAATCATGCTTATTTAGAAAAACCAAATGTCACAGTGAACATGTATAGTGTTAACTCAAGAGCAATTTAAAAATAATACGAAAAATATAAATGAAGAAATAAATGCATTTTTGGTAGTAAAGACATTGTCTTTATAAGACAATGATTGCTAATTTTTGAGGAAAAATGTCCTAAGATTATTTAAACATTCTCTTACTTCAGAAACAAACATTGTCCATTTACTAGAGTTTCATTTGTTTTGCTTAATGCTACTATGAGTAGAATATTTTCCATAATTCATTAATTCTAGATTCTATTCAAGTGGAGTCATCAACTTGTTCTTCCACGTTGAGCTCTCCACAATTAGTAACACTCCTCTTACGTTCTACATCATTTCAGGTAATCATCTGTGTCCATTGCCATGGCTACCAAATTTATTAAGCCCTTGCAGACTTCCAACTGTGTTTGTTACCATAAAAACATTCAAATCCTAGAAGTTAAAAAATGTATGTTTAAGCAGCCCATAAATTCTGGCCTCAGGTTGAAGCCTATGTCATATGCCAGAGTCAATAACTCCTAAGTCAGTGTGATCTCAATTCCATATGGCCTGATAAACCCATTTGGTCTTTATGTTAAAAAAAAATGACATGGGTGATTTCTTGACTTAGACCATTCACACGGGAAAGCAACAGGTTGTTAATTTAGATGCAGACATGGACATTGTTTGTTTTGAGAGATGGTCTCACCGGGTAATCCAGCGTGACCTCAAAGCTGTGATCTTCTTACCTTAGATTCCTTACGTTGGGATTACAGACGCACACCTTGCAATTGATGAAGATCACTCTTTAAGACCTCTATGATGCCTTAGTGTATAAGGTACTGCTGTCAAGGCTGAAACCTGAGTTAAATTCTCAGGAACCATGTGGTTGAAGGAGAGAACTATCATGCTGCCTACATCTTGCATCTTCTCCCTGTTTAGGAACCAGCAGGGGTTGGAAGGAGGGGTGGGAAAGAGATGCATTGGCAGGAGGATGCTTCATGGGAAGGTGTTATGTTGCAGGGAAATATTAAAAAATTAAAAACTGGCAAGTTCCCACACTATGCTGGGCATGGGCAGGCCACATGGCTCCAGGGGGTGTTCTCATCCCAGTAGACTCTCTGGCCTGGAGCTCCACCCGACTTGCCAAGTTCCCTTGGCGAGTCATTGCCATGCCAGCCCTATGCAATGACCACCCACCTCGTGGTTAGACGTCATAATTCCCAGTAACCCGTTAAAATCAAACCTCTATAAGCTTATAATTAAATAGTCAGATTTATACATCAATAAGTTCTCAGTTCACAAGATGTCCACACAATAATTTCAGAGCCATTAATAATGATACAAGCTGCCCACCTAGTTTAGACAAGTAATCCCAATTATCCTATCCCTATATGATATTATAGCTACCTGTGGCTATTTAAAGCCATGTGGAATCTGGATTGACTTCTTCTCTGTCCATCTTCCTTACTTTTTTTTCTCCTGTCCTGCTCCTTGTCTCTGCAACTCTTAGCTCTGCCTCCCTTTTCCCTGTCCAATGACAGGCTTCTTGTTGTACTAATAATTAAATTAATTGGACAGGGGAGATCCTGCTGCAGTGTTAGGGACTGACAAGCAGGTTATCAAGACAGAAGACATGGATTCTATGTGAAATATCATGTCTGTGATCAAATATGGTGATCATATTCTAGTGAAAAGAAATGGCTGGCATAGTGAAGGAATTTTACTCTGTTAACGAATAGTTGGAGACATTGAAGTGAAACTATAGTTATTGTCCCAGTTATCTTGGTCTGATTATCATCCATGTTCCTGGCAAATATAGAGTTTACAAACAGGTTAACCACAGGAAGCTAAATGATTGTGTCTGCCAAGTGAATGCCCAGAGAGGTTCTTCGTGTATACAGATCAGGTACCTAGTGCCCTATAGCACCTGGCTGGTTAGGTTTTTGTCAACTTGATACAAATAAGAGTTATCTGGGAAGAGGAACTTCAATTGAGAAAATGTTTTTTTTATCAGATCGGCTTATAGACAAGTGTGTGTGTGTGTGTGTGTGTGTGTGTGTGTGTGTGTGTGTGTGTATGGGGAGCATTTTCTTGATTAATGCTTTATGTGAGAGGGTCAGGCTCAATGTTGGAATTGCCATCCCTGAGCAGATAAAAAACACAATGATCAAGCCATGAAGAACAAGCTATTAAGTAAGCAACATTGCTCCATGACCTCTGCTTCACTTCCATGCACTCTACCTGCACAGTCCTGCCCTGCTTTTCCTTAGTGATTTACAGTGATTGGCCCTTGAGAGCCAAGTATACTCCCTTCTTCCTAAGTTCTTTTTATTAGAGCACAGTGGTAGAAAGTATACCAAGACACGCCCATGTGTGTGCTAATACACCTGCATGCTTATTCTTTTTGTTATCTGTCTGTTCCACAGAGGTTTATTAAAGGTTCACTTTGTGCCTTAAACTACACAGATGATGAAAATGAATGCCCCACTGTGACATGTAGATGAGTACGGAAGCAGACAGGGACAGGTGCTATGATACAGTGAGTTATATAACACGGGAATTTTTTGAGAGTGGTTGACGTGGGAACACAGAAGAAAGATAACTTGCTCTGACTTGGGAGCTGTAAGAAGCTTTACCTGAATGAAAGGAGAATTTGAGCCCTGAAGAATTAGAGATTTTGATCCAAGAGCAATAATATTACGGTCAACATGAATACCTTTTGAGAGTTAAGTACCAGAGAGTGCATGTTGCAATTAACCACTAAAATAACTTTTGCACAGGACAATCTTAATCCTGGCAGTATGAGGAAAAAAGGATAAGCTTCAGGGATAAGAGGAGGGAAAGGGGGACATTGGTAAGTCTATGGAGACTGGAATTAGACAAAGCAGACTGCTGTCCCCAGCAAGTTTTTT
>NC_034601.1:78215288-78237301 GCF_900095145.1 Mus pahari | reverse complement strand
CACACACACACACACACACACACACACACACACACAATTTATGGGTATGTTTAAAATGTAAGTTACCAAGACTCAATGCATTCCATCTATTATTTTAGAACAGAGCACTTGAATAGTCTAGTGTCCATTATAAAAGAGAGTCTGAAGGGCTGCCTTACCTCTTCCTGAAGGTAATAATGACCAGAAAGTCCCACCTATGAACTGATGAGGAAAAACAATTCATTGCCAGGGGCTGAACTTATTGATTCCTTGATCCTAGTGCTCCAGATCTGTGAAGTAAAAGCCGTTATTTAGAAGAGACACAGTCTATGGTAATTTGTTATAGAAAAATCCAAATGTACTGAGACCTTTACCAAGTCTATGGTATTTTGTTACAGCAGGAAAAAATGGATAGAAATCTGATGGCATCTGTCCTTGGGGCTCTTTCCTGATATAGGGATGGATTCTCAGCTGATTCTGTAGGAAGCTCTTTGGCTTCACTCATGGGTAACCTAGAGGAGCTCATAGGTTATGCCTGTGAACTGCCGTGGGGAAAAGGGCACTTGGATCAGCATTTTCTCTAGTACTAATCTGTATTTCCTCACGCTCAGCTGACAGTTCTGCGGGTTGGGCACAGCCTGATGCAGTGGTTGGCTCTCTGTATTGTTTTTCCCTTTCTCAGATTCAGTGCTCCTGGACTTCCAGCTCAATCCAAGCAAATTTCATTTGCCCTCACACCCTTTATGTGCACACGCTGCTTTGGAAGCGCTCAGGCTAAAGCAGCGATTTAAGTCATTAGTCCAAATGGCAGAGGAGTTCAGTGATTATAGAAAACTCTGTACTCTGAGCTCCCAACACAAAACTCCATATTTCCCTGTGAAGTACAAAGATTACAAAGAAGCACACTGTGTGTTGAGTCTGTAGCAGTGCAGTTAGTGAAGAGACATTTAAAACTACCAACATGTAGTTCTAACATTTTAGGACAGTGCTATTTCCCCTGCTAGTTCCTCCTTTTTTCTCACCAAGTAATAGTACAATCAGTGATTATAATGCTATCAGTGTAGCGCTCCTTAGAATGGTGCTTGATAAGCTTGGGGTGCATGCTCACCGCATCTGAAGACTAGGAGATTTTGTTTTTCTATTATCCTTACAAATGTGTTCATAAAATGTGTTTAGCACATTACAGATTCATGGATGTTGGTGGGAGATACAGACCTCCAGGTCTGAGATGAAAGCAGTTTATTATCTGCAACAGTAGCAGGACCCCGAGGACCTGGCAGCTTTGTGTTGTTTCCCTCTGCAAAGTCCACGATTGGAGAATGTAAGCAGAACAGAGATGGGAACTCGGGAACTCTGAACTTAAAGAACTTAAGTCTTTCCTAACCCAGTGGGGAGATGCCTACTCACTTCACTCCCAGAGCAAACATTTTCACTGCTCATCTGAAGTATATCCAGCTACACATTGAAATGGAACCTTTTCTTCATCATCCAAGATTGTGGAAAACACCAACATCCTTGAAAACATAACATGAAATCAAGGGCAGTATGTGTATAAAGTGGAGAAAACTGGTAAATAACTTCTTCCTGTGGCTTTTCAGAAACATATCTATTTATTTTTGTTTATTGTGATGACTAAGTGCAGTATTGCTATGAGAGAAAGAAATTTGGAGTGTCAAAGCATAATTTATCATACTGTTATCTTCTTTCCCCCAAGAAACCATGACTTGGTAGTATATGGTCAACTCCCAGGAAATGATATCTATGTGGATACATCTTTATACATCTGTAAATTGATGGATATAATTAGAGGTAGATATAGGTGTGTAACTTAGCTCTTGCTCATAGTTCAAATGATATGCATAACTTATTATTTTTGTTTGCATTTTGAGTAGTATTTCCCTATATTATATCTTATTTGCTAAGTTATGTTAGCTGCTATGTATTAAAATTGAAGAGCACACAAAAGCTGATCTTTGTCCGCTTTAGAAAAACATTCCTTAGAAGACAGAAATCAATAGATGCAAGTATATATGAATATATTTTTACACTGGAAAGATATTGCCCAGAAAAGAAGATTTTGCAACACAGAAAATCTGTACCGTAGTGACTCTAAAAGTTATATATCATAAGTGTATTATGAACGGTGTTAAACAGTATTGATGGGCCAGAGCAGATGATGAAGACCGGAAGGATAAACGAGATGACCTTGACATTGAGGAACTGAAGCATATTTTAGTTCAACTGTAGGGCTGAGGATATGGGTTTGATAACTTAACGATAGCTCAGGCCAGGAGGCCAGTGGCTGGCTTATTTCATGGAGTCATATGGTATTCGCTACTCTTGGTTGCAAATTGTATAACCGGAGTGGATGTGCTATTAGAGCTGGAGTCTGCTGGACTGAAGATGTGAGAACCTTCTTTTGTGGTACAAGAAATAATCCAGTTTCATGCTGATACCTTATAGTGATCAGCTCTATTCTCCAGGATTTATTAACTATTCAAAGGAAATAATACTATAAGGACAAGAATGGGAAATACATGGGTGTAGAAGCCAGGAAGTGGGGTCACTCAGCTTTCTGTTACTCCTGTAGCCCACTTGGTTACCTGCAGCTTTATCTCTCTTTAATTTTAGGCTTTTCATGCATGAAAGTCCCTACTGTTGGAAGTGAAGACTTTCACCAGGGAACACAATGGAAAGGTGAATTTTAATCTGCTATGGCTGCCTGTTAATTTAAGCTCCTTATAACAGACAAACGAGGAAAAGAAGATATGAAGGCAAGTTACTCTCAGGGATAGAAACAGTTACTTTTTGAAATCAAGGGTACCACTGATGCACTAATGTGCTTCCATCCAGTGTTCTGTCCACTATGGCAAGATGGCACTAGACAAACAGCAATCATAGTCAGGAATGACATTTTGAGAGTGGGATAGTGGGAAGGGGGAGAGGGAGAGGGAGAGGGAGAGGGAGAGGAGAAGAGAAGAGAAGAGAAGAGAAGAGAAGAGAAGAGAAGAGAAGAGAAGAGAAGAGAAGAGAAGAGAAGAGAAGAGAAGAGAAGAGAAGAGAAGAGAAGAGAAGAGAAGAGAAGAGAAGACAGAATTTACAATGGGAAAGACAAGGTCTCCCTGAAAGGCTGGCTAACCTTTTCCTTATATTAGAAAAGAGAGAAACTGAAATCCTAAAGAATCCTCCAAATGAGGAAAAACTTATCATAGACAGCTTGAAAAATCAAATTTCTTAAGTGAGGTTTGATTGCAGTGGGTACGTACTGCTGTAAACCACCAAAGACATTCGTTTTCCTATCCTGGATATGTGGACTGTGATGCAGATTAGCTGAGTCTCTCTCTAAAAATTGCTCATGATGGAAGGTCACTCTCTCATTCAGGGCTGTGCTCCCATTCCATCCTGACAAGTCAGGAGCTGGCGAGGGGTTCAGTTAAGCATTAGAAAACCTCTCACATCGTCTTATATAAGATCTGCAAAAGTACCATCCCATGTGCACAATTCTAAAGCCTTTGCCATAACAGTGACCATAGCTCAGCCTCCATCTCCATCAATTCTTGCTTGTATCACTCGGATACATTATTCAAGAGAAGGCGGATGGATAGTTCTGATCAAAGACACAACGGTTCACGTTCCTCTATGGCCGTTTAGGCAATCTAAATGGTAATGCCACGCCACCTTACATTTGGAATTCATTGGCTTCATAGTGAGGCTGAGAAACTTTATGCAGGAACGAGGCAAGTCACTCAGTATCTTCCTAAAGGAGACCGAATCAAGGAGTGGAGTACCTTTTCTTCCTTTGTAATGGTTACTGAGCAAGGCATGAAAAGGTGCTTCTCTCCATTTTCAAAATCTCTGCTGCCCTCTGAGCTGTGGAAGGAAAAGGCCACCCCAGGGCAGGGAGGGATTATGGTGTCTTCAGGACACACAGGTCAGCTGGAAAGGCGGCCTTGAAAGCTTGAACACTACAGAGCCAGGCCCTGTTGCTCAGTTCCTTCCTGCCTTCCCTAACTGCTGGCTCTCCTGCCAGGCGAGCTTGCCCAGTCCTTAAGGCTAATGAGCTGTGTTCTTGCCTTGACTCTGGGCAGGCCACACACTTTGCAGGCTGGTGTAAGATGAGAGCGATGAAAAGGATTTGCCAGAAATCACCTGCTTTGTCTTCTTTGCAAGTCAAGAAAAGCTGGATAAAGACCTTCTTCTTACCATTCTGTAGCATTGTAAAGCCAACTCTGACCCTCATGAAGAACGGATGAAATCCTGATACTTGACTGAATTTATTTATGTATTAAATATTCTCTCACTATGGCAATGTGCAGCAGTGGCCGGCAGCCCAGAACTACTTGTTCTCTCTTACCCCACCCCCATGCTTCCAGGAAGTAGCACTGTGATGGTTAACAGACCAGGCTATAGAACACTTTGCTTTCTCAAAATTCCTGTGACTATATCGAAATTGTCTGCCAACCATATACATATGGATAACTAAAAATGTGAGAGGCATGTATTTTTCCAGTCACATTTAATTGCATCAGCATGGAGTTCTCTTGGCTTTTGCAGCAACAGCTAATGAGCCATATGTGGAAGCGTCCAGATGTTTGGATTATATGCTTTTCCAATCCATTATGCAAATGTCCATTTATGGCAACGTGTGGCATTGTGTGGAGAGGAGAAGGGCTGCATCACCAGTAAGGAAATCAAAGTGGAGGCTAATTACACTGTTGCTCTTTGTAAATGGGGAGTTTCTTTCTGAGAGTGTTATTTTCAATATGAAATGATGGGGTTGAAAAATGATTTGTGGTTTGTATTTTCATGGACCCTTTACTTGTTATTATTTATGTAACCATATGTCTACTTTAAATAGCTACAATAACTCTCCCACACAATAATAAAATGTGGAATAATATCAGAAATATAAATTGCTAAGTGCCCAGTGACTTACAAATTCCTAAAGGAGGTGGCTACAGGATCTAAACAATTTGATATTTGAAAATATGGGATAAGTATAAGCAGGAAGAATTCAATGAAGGTAAGGGCCACGGTGGGAGAAGGTGAAGTATTACAGCAGTTACTATATTCTTACCATTATCTACATTTTCAGGGGGCTTTTAGATGAGGAGAGGGATGGGGCATTTCAGCCACTCAGTTTGTACTCAATGATTCCAAACTGAAAGGTCCTATAGTAAGAAGTAACCTCTAGTAAGAGGTTGCTATTTTATAAAGTACTCATGCCCCTTTGATGAAGTTGCCTGTCTTATCTGACCAATCATCTCAATCAGTTGAAAACTTGAGTGTGAGCAAAGGAACCTCATCACAGGAACCTGAGGAGTAAAGAGAGAATACAGCCTTGGGGGCAGCTTGGCTTGAGGAAGATGTACTTCTGGTTTTGTGTGTCAACTTGACACAAGCTGGAGTTATCACAGAGAAAGGAGCCTCCTTTGAGGAAGGCTTTCATGAGATACAGCTGTAAGGCATTTTCTCAATCAGTCATAAAGGGTGGGAGGGCCCATTGTGGGTGGTGCCATCCCTGGGATGATAGTCTTAGGTTCTATAAGAAAGCAAGCTGTGTGAGCCAGGGGCAAGCCAGTAACATCCCTCCACGGCCTCTGCATCAGCTCCTGCTTCCTGACCTGCTTGAATTCCAGTCCAGACTTCCTTGGTGATGAACAGTAGTGTGGAAGTATAAGCTGAATAAACCCTTTCCTCCCCAACTTGCTTCTTGGTCATGATATTTTGTGCAGGAATAGAAACCTGACTAAGACAGAAGGCTTTGGCAAGATGTTATTGGATTATGGTCTCTCTGACTGGTGTCTTCATAGCAAAAAAATAACAAAACAATGTTGATTTTCTTCTCCACATTACTGTATTCACAGAAAGGAATTCACAGACAGATTCTTTTTGAATTTTGATAATTGCATTTAATTTATTTAGGGTGAGTGGCACAGCACCTGTGACGATGTCAGAGGACAGCTTGTGGGAGTCAGTTCTCTCCTTCCTCCATTTGGACCCCAGGACTGAACTCACGTTTTCAGGCTTGTTGACCTACCAAGTCAACTTACAGGCCCTAGATATTTGTGTGTGTGTGTGTGTGTGTGTGTGTGTGTGTGTGTGTGCATGTGTGTACATGTCTGTGTGCTTGTCTGTCTGTATTTATCTCCCTGTCCCTTTCCTATTTAGAGAATCCCCTTTCCTCCTTTACCCCATCAAATGAGTTATATTTTACTATACTCCTCTCTATCGCTCCCCTTCTCTCTACACCAGAAATTATTGCTTGTTACTTTTTTGGTGTCTTTAGTTACTCCAGAGTATGTACTCACATCTGAAGATGTGGAGCTAAGAGTTTGCGACAAGGGAGAGGATGTGATTTTTTTTTTCTGGTCTTGAGTCAGTTTACTCAATATGAATTTCTAGTTCCATCCACTTATCTGTGTGTTAGTCAGGGATCACTAGAGTAACAGCACTTATAAAATCAACCCCTCTCTCTCTATCTATATGAATGTTTGTGTGTACACACACATGCCATTCTAATAAATCTCACATATATATGGTTAAAAAGACATGGATTAAAGGTTTGTCTTCACACCTCAAAGAACTGGATTAGAAGTGGATCTTCCCACTTTAAATTAGGCAAAAATTCCTTACAGGTATGCCCTTCTATTTGGGGGTTTTAGCTAATCTGAAATAGTGAACTAGACAAGCAAGATTAGCCTTCACAATATGAGAAATTCATGATTTGATTTTGTTTTTACAGCTGAATAGTATTCCACAGTGTATATGCACATCTTCACTGTCGATTTGTTGGTTTTAGGACATTTCCTAGATACTGTGAATAGAACACCAATGGACAAGTATCTGTGGAGTATAAGGTCAAGTCCTTTGGGCATATCCCCAAGAGTGGCAAAGCTGGGTCATAGGGTGGGCTCAGCCTTGTCAAATTTCTCCATACTGATTTCCATAATGGTTCCAATCATATGGAAAGCCACCTACAGTGAATGAGTGTCACTTTCTTCACATCCCTTCCAGCATTTGTTGTCAGTTGTTCTGGTGATCCTTGCCATTCTGATTGGGGTAAGAGGAAATCTCGAAGCTGATTTGATTTGCATCTTCCTATGTGCTAAGGATGATAAACATATCTTGAGATATTTCTTAGCCATTATCATTATTTTTCCTTCTTTTGAGAACTCACTGTTTGGGTCCTAGGCTTTGAATATTTTCTTTTTTAAATTTTTGATACCTTGATTTTGAATTCTTTATAGGTTCTGGATATTAATTACCTGTCAGATACCTAGCTGGCAAAGGTTCTCTGCCTTTGTGTGGATGCTTTCTTTACCAGTTGGTTGTTTCTTTTGCTCTGCAGAAGTTTTTGGTTTTGTGAAATCCCAACCTATTGTTGGCCTTAGTTCTTGGGTAAATGGAGCCCTATTTGGAATACCCTTTTTTCCACCTGTATCATGTAAAATATATTTTCTTCTTGCAGGTTTAGAGGGCCCTTATCTTTAGACAACTCCTAAAAAACTCACTTGAGTGACCACTTTGATTGGATTAACCTTGATAGTGAGATGAAATAATTATTAGGCAAGATCTCTTAAGGGTTATGAATACTGATAAAATTATTAAAATGCAAAAGAGGAAAGAATCCAGTAAATTGCAGGGCTAGTGTCAAGCCAGAGTTAGTGTAAGTTTATTATATCTTATAAATGAAAATACAGTAGCACTGGTAATAATTTTCTTACCTGTAATTCAAGAACCAACTATGTTATTGGATGACTTTATCTAGGTGTTAAAAAGAGCAACAATTGTGGTTGACAGGGCACAAGAAATGCCAGTGTGTGTTTTTGCTGACCACCGAATACCTTCTGAGTTTCATCTTGTGTCTGAAACCATAATAAACTGTGACTGTTTCAATGTCAGAGAATCACCGGGTCAGGTGACCACAAAGACAAAGTTACTTTTGATGGGATTATTCTCAGTGAGGTTATCAGTTATTTATTCGTAGGAAGGTCAAAGTTAATGCATGTGCATCTTCACTGAGCAAATTTTACTAGTTTGTATAATTTTGTTACTGTGTTAACGTTTTCAAGAATTACAGATATTCTTTATAATATTTAACATCCCATTGACAATAACATAACATTGAAATAACATTGTTAAATCAAGATGAATGAAAATCAAGATATTAAGAATTATGGTTTCTTGATTTTGCCAGTGGTTTTTTTTTTTTATGATTAACTTTTGTTGTCAATCTGTCTGGAATTGAAATCACATAGGATACATAGCTTCCAACATATTTGTTTGGGTATTTCTAGACAGGTTTACCTGAGGATGATAAATCTTCTCTGAATGTGAGCAGCACCATCCCATGGTCCCCGGTCTCAGTGCATAAAAGCGACAAAGCGAGCAAAACTCCAGCATTCATCTTGCCCTGAGATTTGATGTGATCTCCAAAGTTTGGAGGAGATTTTCTTGAATTTTCACATTATCTGATCTATCTTCTTTTCAGCTAGGGAAATGGCACTGAGAGAGAAGGACAGAATATTGGAATTACGGACAGGGAAACAGGCTCCTTCTCTTGATTCCTTGATTTATTATCCTTGTCAATTTGGGTAATGTTCTTAAGCTTCATTTTCCATAAAAATGGTGTGTGTGTGTGCACGAGTGCATGTACATGTGTTTCACACAGTGCTTAGCTTAGTGGCCAGAATTTAGTAAATAGTCAGAAACCATTACTGTCACTGGTGCTATGTCTGTAATTCATGAACTCAGTGCCAGTCTCCCTGATTCCCTCCTCTGCCATTTCAGGGATTGTGGGAGTTGATCAGAACCATCAGTCAATTTTTATCTCAGGAAAATGTGGTAGCTGTTTATTCTATCCTATGAAAACCCAGCCTTGAGATGAACAGCCAGCCACCTGTAAGAGCTGGCTACCTGTGCTGTACTCTACTATACTTTGCTGCAGGGCAGGAAAGAAGAATCACAGGGCGGGTGGGAGACTTCATCCCAACACTTACATTTCTTTATCTCCTTATTGAATGATGCTGCTACAGGTATTTTGTTTAAGTCTAAAATAGGTATAAATTGAAAAGCAAATAAGCAAATAATTTTTTTTCAGCTACTAAAAGCTTTTTATTAAGCCACCAGATGAGCACTTTCTAAGGGAAAAATAGTTTGTGTGTGTGGTTTGGAAGCTGAGCATCAATTCAACATCAAGCCTGTGGAGAAGGCCAAACAGTGTCTGTTGACACTCAAGCCATCACAATGGAAAAAAGAAAACTGTCTCTAGATTGCTCAATAATGCCACATGGTCAGAAAACACAACACTCTCAGTTCTTATATAGTCCCCCTCTATTGTGTTCAAGTTTATTTCTCGTTCCCTCAATATATTTTTCCAGTGTACATATATTTCTCTAGGTTTCATGATTGCCCTGTCTGATTCTGTGTGTTCTACATTTTTGCACAGGGGTGGTCATAGGTGACATTAAGCAAGACTTCAGAAGGCAAAGCACTTTGAATGACTGTTTCAGTTGGAATTTTATAGAGACTGTATGTGGCTTTTCTTTTCACTTTAGGGATTCATTATTTTTGTAATACAAACAATGACGGCAATATAAGCTTTGTGAGGCTGACTCACTAGGGAAATGATACAGGTTTGGAAAACGACTCTTGCGATTGACGCACACGAGAGAACTCTTTTAAAAGTGGCAATCTTAGAAATGTCATTGCCATCCAACAGTTCACATAAAACTACTCCTATCATTCCATGGACCCTGTTAAATATTCTGTGAGTGCAGGGCAGTTTCGAAAGGGCTGCACTTCCCAAACAGGTGTTTGGAGTCCTTAAAGCAAAGTAAATCAGTTCCCAGTGATTCAAGTGCCAACTATGTCTTCTGGGAAGTGAGTCTGAAGACCCGAAATGAGTGAAAAATGAGAAGACACACTCAAGAGATGAACAAGCAAGAAAGGAATGTGTATCTTCAGTGGATGACCTTTGTGCCTTAGGTCCTATCATCTGTCTGTGGTTGATGTTATTAGATTTCTAATATGGGAGGGGCCAATCTGAGGACAGCTCTCTGGACAGAAGTCTCAGGATTTCTAGAGTAGCCATGACAGAAGCTACAAGGGAGGGGAGCAAACTCGGCTTCACCAGGACAGGGCCATATTATGTTCATCTTCTACTGATTTTGCACAGATTTCAAGTAGAGGAGGAAATACTGATATAAAAATCTATGGCTTGCTAGACATTTCCTGGTCTCGTACAGCCATAGCTTCCAGTGCTCCATTGCTTTCAGTATCTGTGTAGAAGTGCTTCAGTCAGAAGAGACATGTAGAAGGATAAGAGTAATCTGTAAAGAAAGTTTTCTTTCAGTTTTTCTTCTAGTTATTTACTGATTTAAGTCTCTTTTGAGCATTACATGAAATTTTTTTCTTCTACAAATTAGGTGACCCACACAATTAATGCTAAGTAGATGAGTAAAACTCTAAGAACAAGTCTGAGATAAGTTCATATTTTTCTTAACCGTGTGATTGGTGAAGGAAATATGTGAGCACATGAATTTATTTATTCTCATTGTGTCCAAAGGAATGGGTATTGGCTGTAAATATGCTAAAGGGAAAATTCTACAAATATACATACTTTTAAAAGATTTGCTTCCTTGGATAGCTCTGAATTATGAAAAAATTTTAAGCTAATGCTAGCACCCATGATGTATGAATGTGCATATGAATGTGTTCACGTGTTTCCATGTGTGTTATTGGAGACTGAACCCAAACATTGTGTATTTTAAGCATGTCGTCTACCACTAAGCTATCTCTTTAGCAATTAAGCAAGCATTAAAAAGAATTCATCAATCCTTTCTAGTACTCAGGGACATCAAGTCACAAGTCTTGTTCTGTCATTCCATTGGCTAAGAAGTTCTGTTGCCTAGGCAACCACAAAAAACTAAAACATATTGATAAATATAAATATCAAATGGAATACATGTATTATATATATACACACACATATATATATACATATATANACACACATATATACATATATATATACATATATATAAATAAAAATAATCTTATCCATTTTCTTACTAGTATCAATATAGAATTATTGTTGATAGGCAGGGGTGGGAGACAGCAGGCACTGTTCTAGCCAGTCCTAGACTTAGGTTTCATTTTTTATTAATGATGCTTTATAGAACTAATGTTATTGTCAAGCTTCCCTCCATTCATTTTTCCTTAGTATAAGTTGGGTATAGCATTTGTCATGCAGTATTAAGGACATGGCAATGTATCTTTCATAACCATGTGTAACAGGAAATTCTGAGGTATTGTAACAATGCAAACTACATCTATTCACTTCATATAAACATATCCATATGACTTCCTCATGCCATTGGCTGTCAGAATCCATCTCTCTGTACTCCAGACATTAAGGGAGAACTCTCAATTTTTTTTGCTGCTATGTTGGAATACTGCACACTAGATAAATCACAGTACTTAGAAATGCATTGGCTCACCATTTTGGAGCATGGGAAGTCCAAAACTGAGGATTTGGAGTCTTCCAGGGCTTTTTGATGAGTTGAAGGCAGAAGAAAAAGCAACAAAGAGGGGCCACAGTTGACCCTCTGTTCACAACACTGATTGCAATCCTCTGAGCCTCTGCCTTCATTTCTTAAAAACAGAACTATTAATACTACTATTTATTATGCTGCAGTGAAATTTGAACATGATTTTTAGAGGAGACAAAAATTCAAGTATTAACAATAAACATCTAAACATCTACCAGCTGTGAAGGAAAAACAAACAAACAAACTTTTGTGTGTGCATGCATGGGTGTGTGTGTGTATGAGTGCAGGTGTCCTTGGGATCTAGAGATGGTTGTGACATGGATGTGGATTCTGGGAGCACTATGTTCTCTTTGCTTTCACAGATATGATGGAGAGTTTTAAAGATGTCACATTAGTAAGAATTTTGGTTGAGTTAGTAACCGAAAACAAACAAAAAGGAGTACAGAGGAAAACAGAGCTGGAGGGAAATGAATAAGAACAAAGTATGGAAGAGTGGAGCAGAGACTGAAGAAAAGACCATCCAGAGACTGCCACACCTAGTGATCCATCCCATCTGCAGTCACCAAATCCAGACACTATTGCTGGTGCCAAGTGTTTGCGGACAGGAGCCTGGTATAGCTGTCTCCTGAGAGGCTCTGCCAGAACTTTGCCAATACAGATGCAGGTGCAAGCAGTCAAACATCAGTCTGAGCATGGGGACCCCAATGGAGAAGTTAGGGCAAGGACTGAAGGAGCTGTAGGGTTTACAACCGCATATGAAGAGCAACAATATCAACCATCCAGACCCCACCTCCCCCCAGAGCTCCCAGGAACTAAACCACCAACCAAAGAGTACATATGGGGGGACCCATGGGTCCAGCTGGATATGTAGTAGAGGACGGTCTTGTCCGACATCAGTGGGAGGAGAGGCCCTTTGTCCTGTGGAGGCTTGATGAGCCAGGGTAGGAGAATACTAGGGTGCCGAGTGAGGAGTGGTGAGCAGGTCGGGAAACACTCTCGTAGAGGCAGAGGAGGGGGAGGAGTAGGGGGTTTGAGGAGGGGAAACTGGGAAGGGGGATAACATTTGAAATGTCAATAAATAAAATTACCAATAAAAATGACATGATGAAATCTATGACTTTGTATACTAATCTGAAATTTAATTTTAAATAGGATTTTTAAAAATTGTGTTAACATATGTTTCATGGTTATGAAGCAAATCATGGAGTTTGGGGAAGATATCTACATGCTATTCATTGATCTAGTATGACTAAACTTTTCAGGCTCCAAAAGCTATTCTATATGGCTTGCATATAGTTCCTGTGCAAGGGCTGGTTGTAGCTGTTCTCTTTCTGTATCTTTTCTTCTTCTTCTTTTTTCTTTTTTTATTGGATATTTTATTGGATATTTTCTTTATTTAAATTTCAAATGTTACCCCCTTTGCCGGTTTTCCCACCCCGGAAACCCCCTATCCCATTCACGTTTTTAAACTTAGGACATGTGTTCTCAATAAAAGTTAAACTTTCCACAATGTGTCTAGAAAGACTCTCCATACTTGGAGGGAGGCAGAAAGGGGAAAAAGGAATAAAGAAGGCAAATGAGGTCTCATATTCAAGAGGAGAAAGACTGAGATAATAACCAAGCAATTACTTTTATATATACAAATGTGCCTAAGGCTATTCCTTGGCTTCCTATTAAGCATAGAATATATTTTAGATATGTTTGGTTTCAGTTTTCCAAACTTGCCCTCTGCAGCTCTCTTAAGGTCATATGTTTGAGTATAAATAAGTGGATTTGTCGTTAGATGATATAATGAAATCATCCATCTTCTGTATTTGAAGATGGATATCTGAAGTTTAGAAAGATTTATAAAAAAATTTATTAAAAGAAAGATTTATAGACATACCCCACCATCCTGTGAGAGTACTAACGCCACCTCTGCACCCTTTTGGATAACACAGAGTGGGTTCGTATTTTATCATCTGTGATCACCAGAACCACCTTCTCAAGCTCTCCTTTTTCTTCTAAATATTGCTCATAAACTAGTGATACGAAGTTGATGCAGTCAGCACATAGTGTCAAAGTTTGCCTGTGTCTATAACCACTTAGGGTTTTAGAGCCTCTCTATGCATGACTTGAACTTACTTTTTAGAAGTATTATTTTTTTTTCTATGAATAACTGCAGTCTGAGCCGAACAGTACACATGAGCCACGGTGTAAGGCTCAATAGTGTTAACTCGGGACATCATGGATGAATAGCGAAGTGATCTCTTTGTATCAACCTTCAACCTGGGGATGTTTCTACCTGCAAGTCAGGAACTCAGTATCAAAGCTCTGTCTTGTTTCTTTGGTCAGTCCCATGGTTTTTCTCTCCTCCCATTTTATTGCATTTCCTCTTCTTTCCTTCTGCTTGAATACTTACTGCTATTTCCTTTTCCAAACTTCTAGTTTCCTTTTTCTCTAGTAGTCTGCAGCCACAAAAAAGCATAAATTCATATTCACGGAAAGCAATTTCCCTGTGGGTGTAATGTATAGCAGAAAATGTTCCTGTCCTCAGGTTTTAGAGTTAAGATTCATTGTGGGGGATTATACATTTCCAGTGTGTGTGTGTGTGTGTGTGTGTGTGTGTGTGTGTGTGTGTGTGTAATTTCATGTTTTTTTAAAAATGCAGTTTTTCCTCTTTCCAAAGCAGCCATTTAATTCTGACCATCTGAGAAATGTGTACTTGTCCCTTTGGAGCAAATTAAACGTGATTTTCTGTACAGACTTTAGCAGCTCTGTTGGTTAAAATTAGTAAACTCCACACCATATTCATAGCTCTTTTGCCTTGTTTGTTACAGTGGGAACATTTTCCTCCTGCACTTCCTATGTGCTTGCAATAATGATTCTGGCATAATGAGACATGGTAGGAATAAATTCATATTGAGTGAATGAGACCTAGTTATTTGAAAGAGCAAATTCAATGTTCGACTTGACTATTCAATACTCAGGGCTCAAAGTAAAATAAATATAATCTAATTATGATGGTTTGTATATGCTTGGCCAAGGGAGTGGCTCTATTTGGAGGTGTGGCCTTGTTGGAGTGGGTGTGTCACTTTGGGTGTGAGTTTTAATACTCTAGTCCTAACTTCCTGGAAGCCAGTCTTCTCCTAGCAGCCTTCAAATGAAGCTGAAGCTGCAGAACTCTCAGCTCCTCCTGCGCCATGCCTTCTTGGATGCTGCCATGACCTGCCTTGACGATAATGGACTGAACCTGTATACCAGTCGCAAGTAAATGTTGTCTTTATCAGCGTTGCCTTGGACATGGTGTCTATTCTCAGCAGGAAAACCCTAACTAAGACACTAATCTTAAACTTTTACTTGAAAAGTTCTCAAACCTATGGGGGAAAAAAAAAAGAAGCTGTGGGCTACACTTTTGCTATTATACCATCTATTTCAGGTTCCTGGAACCCAAACAAATTTTGCTGGATCTTACAGCAGTTACAAGTGAGAAACAAAGGGACAACAATATAGAAAGAAACAACTCAGTTCTACACTTTGTCTTGATTTCTTTTTTCTTTTTTTAATACTTCAGAAATTTAGTTTATTATTATCAGGACAGGAGGCATCGCAGTGCACAGGCAGACATGGTGCTGGTTGAGAAGCTAACAGTTCTATGTCTTGTTTTTATTTTAATTTTATATTTTACTTATTCAGTTTTCATCCGGATCTCTGCTCCCTCCTCTTCACCCCCTCTCGCAACCCCCCCCCACTTCTCCCCGGAGCAGGTGTGAGCCCCCCTTCATATCCCTCCCATCCTGACACTTCAAGACTCTATGAGGTTATTTGCCTCCTCTCTCACTGAGGCTGGACAAAGCAGCCCAGGTAGTAGAACAGATCCCATACTCAGGCAACAGCTTTTGGGATGACCCCTACTCCAGTTGTTCAGGTCCCGCATGAAGACTAAGCTGCACATCTGCTACATATGAGCAAGGAGGCCTAGGTCTAGTCCAGCCCATGTATGTTCTTTGGTTGGTGATCAGATTCTGAGAGCCCCAAGGGCCCAGGTTAGTTGACTCTGTGGGTCTTCCTGTGGTGTTTCTATTCCCTTCTGTGTCCACAATCCTTCCTCCTATTCTTCCATAAATGTCCAAGTTCCGTCACTGTTTGGGTGTGGGTGTCTGCATCTAAGTCTAAGTCAGCTGCTTATGGAGCCTCTCAGAGGACAGTCATGCTAGACTCCTGTCTTCAAACATAACAGAATCATTAATAGTGTTAGTGGTTGGTGCTTGCCAATGGGATAGGTCTCAAGTTGAGCTATTATTGGTTGGCTATGGCCTCAGTCTCTGCTCCATACCCCATGCCTGCATTTATTGCAGACGGAATAGATTTGGGGTTGAGAGTTTTGTGAGTAGGTTGGTGTCTCGATTGCTCCACAGGTGTTCCTGCCTGGCTGCAGGAGGGTGGCTTCTTCAGGTTCCATCTTTCCAATGTACTGAGTCACAGCTAAGGTCACCCTCATTGATTCTTAAGTACCCTCCTTATCCCACGTCTCTGTCTTATCCTGGAGCAGCCCCCTACCTCCCCATTCCTGTCAGTTGCAGATTTCCATTATTTTAGTTACAAATGGTGGATATGTGAAAAGAACAGACATCAACAAAACAGAACGTGCTGTACTCACAGGCAGTAACACAAAATGGTCATGCATACATCTGTTGCTCATTCATTTTTTTCCTGTTATGCGCATCATCCCTTTGAAGAGGCTCCAGCAGCCTGTTGCTTTGCCCAATTGTTTATAATGATCTATAAATCAGGGGCTTGGACGAAATCAAATAACTAGGCTGGATTTGTAAAAATATGAATATTATATTTCTGGTATTCCCCCTAGCTTTCAAAAGACATAGATTGATTTCTAATTGAAGCTTTTATTTGTTTTGTTTATCCATTTAAAAAGAAAAACTGACTTCTTTTTTTAGCCAATAGATTCAAATTCTATCTTTAAGTATTGTTCCATTTAGGTTTCTGCTATAAATATTGACAGTTTTCCTAAGAGACATATAAACAGACAAAATACATAAAAAGGAAAAAAAGCAAAAGGACAAAACAAAACAAACAAGAAACAACAACTACAACAAAAAAGCACAACAAAAACCAAGAAAAGCAAAGGTCCTCAATATCAACAACATCCTTAGAAGTCATGAAAAACTGTCTATATCTTCTAATATATAACTTCACTTTGACTATGATGTCTTAGCAACCATAATTAAATGTTAAACTATATTTAGATTTTGTGTCTCCATTAGCTGTAGTTAAAATAATTGGGATTTCTTTCAGAAGCCTAGCACAGTGACTATAAAGAATGAAGAAAGGACTCAAAACATCCTAAGTTTGATTTATTGTCCTTCTGTGTCATGGGCATGCTTTTAATCCTTCCAGTAACACAAAATACACTCAGAATCTACAGTTAGGTCAATGATGACTCCATGTTTATATCACAAACAATGTATCCAGTCCCTTTCCTTCATTTTCCACTTATGAGTTTATGGTCAGATGTTGTCGATAAGAAATTATAACCAACCAGTGGAAATGAATCAGTTACATAAGACGTTTATGAGATGCACTGAAAAGCCAGAGGGAAGTCTCTACATGTTTCAGGAGTTAGAGGTGGATGAAGGAGTTTCCTCAATCAAGCATGTCCTCTTTTCTCTATTATAAGTGACCAAATTTAGTTTTTACTGTTTGTCTACTCATTAGTGTGAGGATCAGCCACTAGAGTGTGGTTAAGGTATCAGGCCCTTACCATTAAAGAAAACTGAGTCCCCTTCCCTCAATCCATTCACTGTCAATAACTCCTTAGCTCAATATCCACCAAGGCCATCCTAGCCAATGACCTTTGGGTTCTTCACTTGACTTATGCTGCTGGACACTATGAATTTTCAAGCTCAATGATACCATATCTCTCTGTCAGTTTATATATATATATATATATATATATATATATATATATATATATATATTTTATTTATTGACTTTGATATTAACGTAGAAGTATATCAAAACTATTTAGCTGTACACAGTGCTTTTTTTCCCCTAAATTAAAGGTTTTTCATTTTAAAAAATAAAACTTATACACAATGCTTAGTAATTACATTAGTCCTTCTATATACTCTCATCTCTCAGCCTCTTTCAGTCCAAATAGTCTCATGTTTCTACTTTCTTCCCAAGGTTCAGAAACCATTTCATAAATAGGGCTTAAAGACTGGAAGTGCCAGAGATAGGGGAGAGCCAGACTAAACCAGTGTCTTCTATGTCTGTTATGTTTGCAAACTCATAGAGTCTGCAGCTATCTACACAAGGCTTGAAGACTCAAGCCAGTCAGCATTTCACAAGTAAAGGAAGAGGATCTCACATTCTCTGCTCCCCTACCACCAGCTGAGAAGTTATTGAGAAAGGGTAAAGTATGGCATGAGGGTAAAGTATGAAAGGAAGACAAAGAAAAAGACAGAGTTATGGCTCAGAAAGACAGGTAGACCTAACAGAAACTCATGGTGGATAGTAGGGACCACAATAGGAAGTGGGAGTCCTGGTGAGGATTAGTACAACATCTTAATAAAGGATTAATTATTCCTCCTACTTCTTTATCACGGTTTAAGATGAATCCACCTTCCTGAGGGGTGGTCACTTTGTAGCTCACTATCTAGCCCAACTGGATTAACTCTTAAAGGAGAAAACAATTCCATGTCTCCACTCTGAAGTAGGTTCCATCCTTTTGGCCAGGAGCCAATCGCATCCCCTTTGTGATCCTTCAGTGCTACTGTAACATTGGGAAGGGATGGACTTGGGATGAGTTCAGAGAAGTAGTGGCTATTATAAATAAGGCTGCTATGAACATAGTGGAGCACGCATCCTCATTACATGTTGGAGCATCTTCTGGGTATATGCCCAGGAGTGGTAGTGTTGGGTTCTCAGGTAATACTATGTCCAATTTTCTGAGGAACCACCAAACTGATTTCCAGAGTAGTTGTACCAGCTTTCAATCCACCAGCAATGGAGGAGTGTTCCTCTTTCTCCACATTTTTGCCAGCATGTGCTGTCACCTGAGTTGCCCCAGCATAGGAGAATGCCAGGGCAGGAGAACAGAGTGGGTGGGTGGGGAAGCACCCTCATAGAGGTAGGGGGAGGGGATATAGGATAGGGGTTTCTGAAGGAGAGACCTGGAAAGGGGAAAACATTTGAAATGTAAATAAAGAAAATATCCAACCAAAAAAAAAAAAAAAAAAAAAGGAAGTAGTGGGGGTTGAATCTAATAAAAATACACCATATGCATGTATGAAATTCTTAACAAATTAAAATATTAATTGAAAAAGAAACACCTGGTGTGGTGGTACATGCCTTTAATTGTAGCACTTGGGAGGCAGAGGCAGGCAGATTTCTGAGTTCGAGGCCAGCCTGGCCTACAGAGTGAGTTCCAGGACAGCCAGGACTACACAGAGAAACCCTGTCTCAAACAAACAAACAAACAAACAAAAAAACCCAAAAAACAAAACAAAGAAAGAAAAAGAAACAGTTTAAAAAATTTGGCCTTTTATGTCTTATCAAAAAATACAATTTAGAAATAATAGTTACAAGGTGTAAAGATCCAGAGTTGCCTTCAGAGTTCCAAATGTTTCCCCACCCTAGAAAACATTTCTTTACGTATATTATGTGTGTAACAATTTTTATAGGAATAATACCAAGAATTCACCAGTGTGGGAGACAGTAGACTCTGCCCCAAACAGCTATTTAGCTTCAAACCATCTCGTTTAGTGAACAGCATTAGCCAAATTGCTTGGTTTCTTTAGAATAGAACAGAAATGAAAACAAAATCTTCCAAGTGATACATAAATGAGGACAGGCTGTACAGGGAAGATGCCAGTAGACAAATCGTGCAGGACCAGACATTCTGAGAGCAGACTAAAAATAGAGCACAACCATCCTCAGAAATTAAAATGGCATTAGATCTGAGGAAACAAAACTTGCTGCGTGCAGTTTTTCTAGTGTCCCTCAAACTTGCTGCATTACATAGAAGACAGAAGAATATGTATCAGTGAATTAAGAAGCAATTTGGGATTTTTGGAGCATTCTTTTTTTTTTTTTTAATGACTGATAGTTTTAACTTGGTGTTATACCACTTGCAAGACACATTTGATGAAGTCATATGGTTTTGAAATACTACTATTCTAAAATTAAGACATTTAAAATGCAGTGAAGCAGAGGTTCAGAGCACAGTAGAAAATCCTGCCTTTTTCTGTATGATTATTTTTAGATGATGATATTCTTCTTACCTAAACAATCTTTAGGGTTTGAAGTTCTATTTATTTCTAATGCTCTGTCACCTGGGCCCTAACACCTTTTTTAATTGCTTTGTTATCACATGGTCACCACTGGAGTAATAGCTAACCTTTCTTGCTTTCTAGTAGGATCTGAGCACTTTTAAAAACAACAAGGACCTAAGGCTCCTGCTGCATTTGTAGCAGAGGATGGCTTTATCTGGTGTCAATGGGAGGGGAGGCCCTTGGTCCTGCGAAGACTGGATGCCCAGGTGGAGGGGAATGCTAGGGTGGTAAGGTGGGAGTGGGTAGGGGAGCACCTTCATAAAGCAGGGGGAAGGGGCGATGGGATAGGGGATTTGTGGAAGGGAAACCGGGAAGGGGATAACATTTGAAATGTCAACAAATAAAATAACCAATAAAAAAGAAATATTCCATTGAAGTTCCATGTCTATCAGAATGTCAAAGGTCAAGAAGCAACCTCCAAATCGTCTATTACTGCTGATGCAGGATTCGAAGGCCCGGCACTAAACTCCTCTAAAGGAGAGCTCTTGCATGGAAAGGCTGTGTGCTCATTTTCCTGAGCTTGGCTGACTCATGGAGTTCCGTGGCTTGTCCCTGTCTTTTATTCCTTCACTGGTGACTCAGCTATTCCAAGCTTTCTCCTGCAACTTTATTTCTTTTAGCTGTGACCTGTGTTCCTGGCTTCATCCTTGCCATCCTACTCAATTTATTATATTTTTAAGATTTTTTTTTTCCATTTTCCTGCTCCTGACTTAAGGCTGATAGGTTTCATGGCTTTGCCTGGTGAGCTCTGCTGACTCCACCTCATTGGAAATTGCTGACCAAAGGGAGAGGGTGTTTGTCTGGGGCTGCCTGACATGGGCAGCCCCTGCCCCCCCAGGGAACTCTTAACTGTTACTTCTTTGTTTACTGCTTCTCTTTCTGTTTGCCAGCTATCTCTCTGAAGTCCCTAAATTCTCCATGGTTTTAGATGACTTTTTCTTTTTACTCAGGCCCTTGTTTCCTTTTCCTGCCTTTAATTCTGAGTTTCACCTTCAGTATTCTGAATTGGTAGCATAAAATTTTCTTATACTTCTCCAATGTTTGGTGACCTTACTTTGATTTTCAAGGTATCTTTCATGCTCTCAGACTAGTAAATGATTACCACATGTGTGCCTATAGTGTGTGTGTGTGTGTGTGTGTGTGTGTGTATGTGTGTGTATGTGTGTGTGTGTATGTGTGTATACTATTGAATGGAACAACCACAGTGACTTAAATTTTCTAACATTTTGTAGTTCAGTTACACAATTAGCTAACATTTGACAGGAACATCCAACTCTTACTGGCAAAAACTATTTTTTTTTTACTACCAAAATAATTTCCCAAAGGTTTATGCTACCTAATGTCTTTTTTTTTTACAATACATTTTTTTTATTTAAAATTATTTAGCTAGGATAATCTTAATTTTTCTTTTACTGTATACAAACAGAATTCAAAGCCCTTAACACAGATTATTATTTCACATTGACATCAGGTTTATTTTCTTGTCAAGGAAGCCAAGATACTAGTGAACACATGTCTAATTTATAGGAAACCTAGGATTTGGACACAGTCAGACACTGACCATTCACTTTTATCCAACATGTTCTACAGCATCTTACTTCTAGATTTCAATAATCTGAACATAACTAGCAGTTTCCCTGCTAGTAAGCCATGACAATAGAATACTGGTTTGCTGATTTATCAAAATGTTCAGTGCTCAAACCTTAGGTAAGGAAACACTAACAGAAATAAGCACTGTCTCTTAGTATACGATAAAGGAATTAACTAATATATTCTTTTTTTAATATAGACATTTTTTTTATTAGATGTTTTCTTGATTTACATTTCAAATGCTATCCCGAAAGTTCCCTATACCCTACCTCCACCCTGCTCCCCTACCCACCAACATCTACTTCTTGGCCCTGGCATTCCTCTGTACTGGGATTTATAAAGTTTGCAAGACCAAGGGACCTCTCTTCCCAATGATGGCTGAATATGCCATCTTCTGCTACATATGCAGCTAGAGGCAAGAGCTCTGGGGGTACTGGTTAGTTCATTTTGTTGTTCCACCTACAGGGTTGGAGCCCCATTCAGCTCCTTGGGTATTTTCTCTAGCATCTCCATTGGTAGCCCTGTGTTCCATCCAATAGCTGACTGTGAGCATCCA
>NC_034601.1:78199625-78215277 GCF_900095145.1 Mus pahari | reverse complement strand
TTGCCATCTGGTGATCTCTGGAGTTAGTTGTTATAGTTGTCTCTGGTTGGAGCTTGTTCCTCCTGTGATTCTGTTAGCCTCTGTCAGCAGTCCTGTGAGTCCAGCTCTCTCCTGAGTCTCTGTGGTCAGATTACTCTCTGCACGGAAGTTCTCCTGTAGCAGGGAAGGTGAACAGAGGCCTGGTGTTCAGTTTTGCCTCCTGGCTGAAGATGTAGGCCCAAATCAGGGCCTGTCCCAGAAGATGTGTTGTCTCTGCAGTTTATTCACTCACCTGCACAGACTAGCCACCAAGGGACCCTGGACACAATATGACTCTCTCACCTGCTCTGCAGACAGAACCCTCCTGGGTGGACACCTTTCCTCTGGTGAGGAAGGTGCCCAAATTTCTGGAGCCCAAAACAGGGTCTGTCCCAGAAGTTAGGTTGCTTCTTTCTGTTCCAAAGCTGTGTAGCTCCTGCGGTCCACACCCTTGCCAGTGCAGACTGGAGCCTAGGTGAACTGGAGCAAAGATGGCTCTCCTGCCAGCTCAGGCCTTGAGACTCCCCCTGGGCAAACACCCCTCCTCGGGCAGGAAAGGTGCTGGATGACTGGAGGCAGAAACGGGATTTTTCCCAGAAGCTGTGTCGCTTCTGCCGGCTGCCCTCTCCCTGGCAGTGCACTGGAGCAAAGATGGGTCTCCTACCAGTTCAGGCCTTGAGACCCCTCCCAGGTGGATACCCCTCCTCCGGTGAGAAAGGCACAGGATGACTGGAGCCAGACACGGAGTCCGCCCCAGCAGCTGTGTTGCCTCTGCAGGCCGCCCTCTCCCCGGCAGTGCACCTGAGCAAAAATGCGTCTCTCACTTGTTCAGGCACCAAGACCCCTCCTGGACAGATACCCCTCCTTGGGCGGGAAAGGTGCTGGATGACCAGAGCCAGAAACAGGATCTTTCCCAGAAGCTGTGTTGCTTCTGCAGGCCGCTCTCTCCCTGGTCATGCACTGGAGCAAAGATGGCTCTCCTACCAGCTCTCCTCTGGAGGGAAAGGTGCCAGATGTCTGGAGCCAGAAATGGATGTCTATCCCAGCAGCCATGCCACTTCTGCAGGTCGCCCTCTCCCAGGCAGAGCACCAGAGCAAAGATGGCTATCCCTCCAGCTTAGGTCTTGAGACTCCTCCCAGGCAGACACCCCTCCTCGGGCAGGAAAGGTGACTGGAGCCAGAAACAGAATCTCATATGTTCTTTTTTAAACTATTAAAAACTCCAATTAACCTGAGGCAACCTTTTATTTCTCCACCCATAAAGAAATCATTATTGATATTTTGACAAATATTTCTCTCAAAAATATATTACTTTAGTGTAATCAACTCACAAATGAAAACATCACAAAGTTGTTGAAGAGAAACTGAAAACATGCTCATTCCCAGAATCCAGGCATCTCAGTGAACTATCTAGTAAAAAATGGTCATTTTGAGTCAATGAAATTTTCTTGGAGTTTTAGCTTTGTCATGTATCCATCACCAAAGAAGGAAAACAAACTTAAGACAGAGTTGAAACTACAAAAAGTTGCTCTATAGTATTTTTTTTTCTGACTTGCATGTCCCTTATGCCTGCATTCAATCCCATTCTTGGTCTCTCGCTCTCTAGATGTAATGCTATATTCACAGCTTGTTTTCTTATGCATATGTATGGATTATAGGCAAGAGCCTATATAGAGAACAAACATGTGGCTTTATTCTTTCTGAGTTTGGGTCACTATACTTAATGACCCCATTCATTTCCCTGAAAGTTTTGTGAATTTGCTGTTCTTCATAGTAGAATAATATTCCAGTATGTGTATGGGCCAAATTTTCACTAACCATTGATTCATTGGTTGCAGCTAGGTTGCTCCCATGTCTTTGGTCACTGAATTATAGGCAAAAACATAATCTGAGAAATAGGAAATTGCTTATCTCCTCCTATTGATAAATTGAAATTGAGTGATCAGAAATCATGTCTCAGTTAAACATTCTGTGATGCTTATAGCAACATTCAATAAATGATTATTAAGTCATTGATCCATAGATGTGAGTGTGTTGGGTAGTAAACAAAAGAGGGAAGAGTTGAAATTGTTTACAAAATAAGGAACACAATATTGATGAATTCAAGCAATTTTGGGCCTAGGAAGACCACTTATTTATAAGCTTTAGTCTTTATTTGTAAGACACACAGGATACTTTCAGCTTTAAATTATATCTTCACTACAGTACTCTATTTTTAAATTGTTGACCATGACAATTTATTTTATTCATTTCTGCTCTATTATAAATTTCTTCAACAAAGACATTGCATAAATTTGCCTTTTTCCCCCTCTTACCACCTTATTCTCTATAGAATATCCATCCTTTCTTATCAGTAAAAAGACATCTTTTGCCTTTGTCGTAGATATTTGGGTTGTGAACTAGTGTCTTCTATGTGCCCTGTGGCTGAGAGGTTGGGAAAGGCATGACATTTTCTTTTGTTTCAACTCACAAATGCTTGTCCCTACACATGAGAAATCCTTTTCTTCTCTCTGAATATAAATAATCACCTGAACAACTTTCTTTGTTTATTTCTACTATCTATAAATGATATGAGAGGCTGGTTGAAGATTCCTTGACTTTGTTCTCTTATTTGGCCAATGGTCAGTGGTATGGATCCTCTGAGTGCGTGAATTTATACACTGGCTAATTTGTCTTCCCCAATATACAAAATGAAGGGGTTGAAATAATATCGTCTGCCATGTTGAACTTTGATTTTACTCCCAGTGTAGGGGAATCAACGGCAGAGAGGTGGGAGTGTGTGGATGGGTGGAAGAGCACCCTCATAGAAGCAGGGGGAGGGAGGATGGGATAGGGTGTTTCCGGGAGGGAGAGAAACCGGGAAAGGAGATAACATTTGAAATGTAAATAAAGAAAATATCCAATAATAAAAAAGATGATTATAGTGAAATCTGAAGCTACTCAGTGCACGTGTTCTGAAGTTCCTTCTGTTGACTTTTTCTTCCAGCACATTTTTAAAGGTGGCCTTGGTTATGCAAAAGCATCCAGAAGCAACGCAGCTTGAAGAGATTAGCTTGGCATATTGTTAATTAAAGCTAGTTTAACATGTCTTTAAACATTTTTTAAAAACCTAAACCGTGTAGTTTAGACACTGCAAATTTGTATATGTTATTCTTTACAGGAAGTTATATAAAGTTTTGAGACTCAGAGAATAACGTGTTTCAAAGACTGGGTTGCTCACAGAATGTACTAATTTTCCTGGTGCTGAGAGTAACGATATAGCTTTTTCCCATGGGACTATACTTAGGGGAAAAATGAAACTGAACTTACATCAGCAGAAGGGTTTGAGGAAAACGAACACTCATGTGTAGCCCATTTCTCTGTTTACTGTCCCAGTTTCCCACAAGCAGCTCTTCCCAGCAAAAGGAAAACACTGATCTCAAAGCAGATCTCTTTGTTGTCGTCATGACCACATTGGAGTCTCTCATTTATTTTCTCTTATACTGTATGTGGCTAACACTGGCTGATAGTCTCCCCTGAAATATCCTTTCCCTATCCAATGCTTTCTTGGTTTTTTTTTTTTCCATTTTTTATTGGTTATTTTATTTATTTATATTTCAAATTTATCCCTCTTTCCAGTTTCCCCTCCACAAACTCACTATCCCCACCTCCTCCCCTGTCTCTATGGGTGCTACCCAATCTGCCCACCCACTCCTGCCTCAGCACCCTATCATTGCCCTATCCTGGATCATGGAGCCTCCAGAGGACCAAGGGTCTCCCCTGCCAGTGATGCCCAATAAGGCCATCCACTGCTACATATCCAGCTGGAGCCATGGGTCCCCTCATGTGTACTCTTTCATTGGTGGTTTAGTCCCTGGGAGCTCTGGGGTGTCTGGTTGATTGATATTGTTGTTCTTATGGGGTAGCAAACCCCTTCAGCTTCTTCAGTCCTACCCCCAACTCCTCCATTGGGGTCTCCATACTCAGTCTGATGTTTGGTTACATGCATCCACATCTGTATTGGTCAGGCTCTGGCAGAGCCTCTCAGGGGACAGCTATACCAGGCTCCTGTCAGCAAGTGCTTCTCGGCATCAGCCATAGTGTCTGGGTTCGGTGTCTACAGATGGGACAGATCCCCAGGTGGGGCAGTCTCTGTTCCACTTTTTGTCCCTGGATATCGTTTAGACAGGATGAATTCTGAATTAATAATTTTGAGGTGGGCGGATGGCCCCATCCCTCAATAGGGGGCTGTGCCTATCCACTGGATATGGTCTCTTAAGAGATTAAAAGATAAGACATCATTGTCTTTTAGCCTCTGACCAGTAGGGACTCTGCCTATATATACATTTTAAAACTATGTCTTGTATGAAGTTGTCTACAAACCCATTGCCACAACTAGCTAGGAATAAGAGGGGTGTACCTTGCTTGTTGTCTTTCTGAAACAAAGGTCTCTAGGGTACAGAGCATCACCTGTCTCCTCCACTCCCCATAGCCTTACCTTCCTTTCCCTGAATCCAAGACCATATTTGACATTCTAATGTGATAACAATTTAAATACTTTCATAAGGGTTTTTCAGAATTCAATGCCTAGAAAGTCAGGCTTCAACATCTTAAGGAAAACAGTTAAGAAGATAGAAAGACACTGTCCAGCTTCAGATCAAAAGCCATATTGTCAGGGTGCTCTGGCCTGATTGACTTCAAGAATTCAGTTTCTGTGGGCAGAGGTATCATTTAGAAGAATACTTGGTGCAGAAAATAAGTGTCTGTGCAGTGCTCAGCTGTAAATGGGACATCTATATCACTCTTCTCCTGAAAGCTCAGGGTTCATGGGAGAGGAATAGAAAAATTAAGAAAGAGCCAGGTGTCAGAAAAGACTGCTACGAAACAGCATCTTCTAGAAATTCCGGGGTAGTTGTAACTGTGAATCAGAACAGTTACGGTCGCTTGGAGAAGAACTAGCCAAGGAGGTTGTTGGTGGCCACAGTGGGAAGGAGAGCCATTGTTCTTCAGGACTGGGGCCCCTAGTAGGCCACCCATGCTTTCCAGGATGTGTTTATACTCGTGTACACCTAAAAATTCTTACCTGGATTCATGGATTATTACAAAAAAAGAAGGAAAGAAAGCAAGGGAAGGAGGGAGGGAGAGGGAGAGAAAGAAAGAAAGAAAGAAAGAAAGAAAGAAAGAAAGAAAGAAAGAAAGAAAGGAAGGAAGGAAGGAAGAAAGCCGAAAACAGAAGAAATAGTGGTACCCCGAAAGGATGAGCCCCTTAATTTGTTGTGAATAGCAAGTATTCATCCAAGAACTTATATAACATAATAATATATTACAATATGTTTGTTTATTTATGCATGTGTTCATCTACATGCATGTTTTTATGCAACAACGACAACTAAAAAAAAGTGGGAATGATTTCCAGAGGGAAGAAGAGGTCAGGTACATGGGAGTGGTTGCAGGGAGGAGAGAGAAGGGTTGTAATCATATCTTTAATTGAATTTTAAAACATTGTTACAGAATAACAAGGATGTTTTATACCTCACATTTGCAATATTAGAACATTTAAAATTGTGTAGACATTCTGGCATTTTCTTAAGTTTCAAAACCTTTCTTATTAATTTGGAGAACTCTCTGGCCTTTTACTAGTGAGAAGAGGAATCTGTGAAATTTTTTCCCCTTTTTCCTTTTGGTTTGAGAAAAACTTTGTCTTTCATTTATTTTTTTAAAAATTTTTATTGGTTATTTTGTTTATTTACATTTCAAATGTTATCCCCCTTCCCAATTTCCTCTCTGAGAGCCTCCCATCCCACCACCCTTCCCCTGCCTCCACAAGGGTGCTCAAAGGTAGAGTTTTCTGGTCTCATGAAAGTCTTGACTTTCTTTTTAACATTGTGAATCGTTTTATATTGTTCTCTTTGGGACTTTAAGGTTTCTGATAACATATATCCTGTCATTTCGACTGTTTCAAGAATTTTTGTCTTTGATCTTTGAAGCATTGTTTATAAGTCTTAATATTTGGCTGTGCTAGTCAGCACAGCTACTGTTTGATATCAATATATTTGAACGTTTATATTCCCTAGAATTGGGTAGTTTCAAAATATTACTCATTTGAGCAAGACTATGCTGTCTTCAAGACCCTCTTGAACCTCAACAATTAAATATTTACTCATTTATTCTTGTTCTGAAGTTCTTATCAGTTTTCTTCTCCTTTTTATTGTACCTTTGCGTCTCTATGTTCTTTTTTTCTTTTATTTATTTATTTTTTAAAATTTTATTTATTTATTTATTTATTTATTTATTTATTTATTTATTTATGGTTTTTTGAGACAGGGTTTCTCTGTTTAGCCCTGGTTGTCCTGGAACTCACTCTGTAGCCCAGGCTGGCCTCGAACTCAGCTCTATGTTCTTTCAAATAGATTCTGAGCTCTTTTCTACCATTTGATCTAGTGATACTAACATTTTTTGTTTTCAGTTTTAGTTTCATCTAAAATATTTTCCCATGCAAGGATTTCTCTTTAATATTTGAAAATTACTTATTATCTCTCTTAAGTTTCTCAGGTAGAATACTTAATTATTTCTCTCTATTGCCTTGAAGCTCACTGAGTTTTAGTTTTATAAAGATGGTTACATTAAATTCTATGTCTAAGAGTTCACACATATTGGTTGCTATGTTTTTAATTTCTGGTGACTTATTTTATTTGACTGGTAAGGCCAAGTCACCCTGAAAACTAGTGATATTTATGGGCATATAAGATCCTTTGTACATTGAATCATTATTTCAGTTTTTTCAATCCAGGTTTGTTTGTATCAATCTTTCCAGAAAATTTTAGCATTTTTTTCTTTTTTTAAGGCTGTGGTCACTTTTAGTATTTTACCACTAAATGGCAACTTGATTACAGGTTTTCTTTGAATTTGAGGTTGATTGTTGTGGTTATTACAGTATTTGAGGGCTATTGAAACTCAAGTTGGTCCCATATTGGCAGCTGGTTATTTATTTAGAATGGAAATATATGAGTCCTCCTGAAAAAGCTAGTTCATCTTCTTACTTAGGTCACTATGCTAACCAATACCTCATTTACAATCATGGACCATAATTAAGTAATTAGGATTAGGCCCAGATCTTATTTTAGCAAGAAGGAGCTTGTCCCAGCCTCCTATGCACCATCTTAGTACCGATTACCCCTTCCTTCCATTATGTGGTTATCAGGCATATCGTGACTGTTCTATAACTACAGTCCATTAGTCATGTGTACATATATGGATATATGTGCATTTATAGAGAGGCATTATTGAAAAGCTTTAAACACAATAAGGAGCTAACCTTGAAATTAATAAACTTTGTAAGTCAATCTTTCATTTACTCTTTATTAGATAGCAACCTATAATAATATCAAATATGTGACATATTGTTTCAATCCTTCACAGCATTGAATACAGCAAAAACACATGTCCATGATGTATACAAGGATATACTGTATGCAAATCTTGTTTTTCACTTCTTTCTCTACAGTAAAAACTTAAAAAGCATTTATACACTGAAATGATAGATCTTTACATGAATCATGTTCTGTTGGGTAACATGCATATTCTATGGCTAAAACATGGGCACTACCCTCTAAAGAGTCACACAATAAAGGTTTGTTCCTCGGGCAATGCTATTGAAATGTGCTCTAGACCTTTAGAATGTGAGTCCTTATGGAAAGTCCTTAAGTCATTGTGGCCATGCTCCCAAAAGTATGGTAGGGCTCAACTCATTCTCTATCTGCTATGTGACTCAGAGTTTGAAAGGTTTGAGAAGAAGCACACTCCCTGTCTTTGCCATTTAGCATGTTCGCCAGAGGCCCCAATATATTGACTGCTCAATCTAGAACTGACAACACCAGAACTTAAGACAAGTGTATCCTTTCACTTTATAAACTAGTTGACTTTGGTATTTTGTTGCAGCAATGTGGAGCTGAATACCAGAAAAGGGGTTTGGAGGTTGAAACAATTTGTTGAAATTGAAGTTTCTTAGGAGTCTCAGAATACTGTAGAGAATTTAAGATTCAATTTATGCTGGACACAGTGAGACTACCTAATAATTAATAATTTTACTTTAATTAACTAAGTCTCAATTGAAATAAGAAAACAAACATTTAAAGACTACTAAAGATACTACATATTTGCATCAATAGCTTGGAAACCCCAAGTCTAACTATGAGACAAGATTTATTTTTTAACAACAAGAATATAGTGTGGACAGAATTCCACTTTCTTCTTAGCGTCTTCCTTCCTTGATGAACTAGGAAGTGAGCAGACATAGATAGGCCATGCATAACACTGTGCTCTGCTACTTCTTGAGAAGTGAGTGAGGAGAGAGGAGAGATGCTGCTGACATGAGCATGGTCTGGGCTTCCTTAAATGTAGACAAAGGGGAACTTGGCTCAATCATCAGTGTTCAATGTACCCATAGCTACATCATGATATACAAAAGAGAGTTCATTTATTTTGCCTCAAATGGTAAGCTTGGGGTCATGATACATTTCTCTGAGCACTGAACATTATCAATTGTCACAGATGGAACATATTTTCCAAAGTCCCCATGTCAAACACTATGTATTAAGGGCCATTAACCCTCTACTCCAAAGTGCTTGAAATAACCAAGTTATAGCTAAGGAAGATTTATGTTGCCTTATTAGTTTTAAGATTTCAGTTGATGGTCACTTGGCCCTCTTACTTACATTGAACATGTAGTGTTAAGTAATACATCTTGTTGGAAAAATACGGCAGTGGAGGGATATTTATCTCATTTTGGCCATGATAGAAAGACTAAGACACCTCAAACTCCCGTGCAGACACATGCCCTCAACTACCTAATACTAGACTTACACTAGACTTCTTCTACTAGACTTCATCTCTGAATTGCTCCATCACTTTTCAATGGCACCATAGACCGTAGTCAGGCTTTCAATGAAAGCAACTCAGAAGTAAATATACCAGACCCAGGGAGACAGTTCACTGTTAAGAGCACTTGACACTTTTCCAGAGGACCTAGATTCAGATCCCAGAACCCATATGGTAGCTCACAATCATCTGTAAATCCAGTTCCAGGGATTTGATTCTGACTTCTATGGGCACCAGGTATGCACTTGGTATACATACATAGGTATAGGCAAAGCATAAAATTAAATAAAAATATTTTTAAAATCACAAATATACAGATGTATTCATCCTTACAAACATTCTATATGGATTTTTATCAAGATTTAATAAATTGCCCAGTTGCACTTAGGAGACACTTAGCATTTTTATTAAGAATATAAAAATTCTATTATATATTAAGATCTAAGGGTCTTCCTATGCATTTTTGATTCTATATTAAGAAGTAGGACAGTTTGAAGGAAACAGATTAGAGATGTTTGAATCAATATTCAGTCAGCAGCAAATACATTCATTAGTTTAAAAAGTAGCCTTAAAGATGAATGACTAACAATTCTGTGGTCAGTGTTTCAGCTTCAACATATTTTAGCTACATATATAATAATCCTTTGATAATTTCTATATAGAATTTACTTCCTGGCTGCATAGAATAAACCAAACAAACATGGGGAATATGAATAGAAACATTTGGAGACTGTATTTGAAGCTTTAATGTTTTAATTTCTTTTATCATTTGGCACTATCTGTATAACTTTGATTATGAAAAGTATTCATTAAAACATTGCTCATATGAATTATCAGTAAAGCCTTCTTCCCTCACTGCAGCAGCTCTAAACAATACATATTTAATAAGAAACAGAGGCCAATTCTTCTTTAGATGTGTGTTGTGGTTCCATGGTTAGATGAAGAGGCAGAAATAAAACCACTAAGCCACATCATAAAGTAGCCTATTCACTTTAAGTCACCAGTTATTTTTTCTGTGAATTATATACATTTATAGGAATGGGCATGTTAACAGACAACCTCACTTCATAATTCTTAACTGTGTATGAAGTTTGGTTATACTATAAAACAATAAAATTTAGAGACTGAGCCAACATAGTTTTAGGCCAAACCTAGTCATCTAAGTCAAGTTGAACAGTAAGAAAACAAAAAATTCAAGACATGGGCATATTACTACTGGGAAATTATTGCCTTTCTTTCTGAGGATTTACGAGTTGAACCACTGGGTAATATTTGAGTCAAAAAATGAAATGTGGCATTAGCATTGAAGCAGTGCAAGATGAGTGTATTTATGTGTATACATGCATGTGTGTATATATACATGTATATAATGTATATGCACATGTGAAAAATTTTACTACTTGTGTATACAAATTATGTATCCATAGAGTCATCCAACAATAGTACATAGAAAATATAGGTGTGTGTGGGGGGGAGGGAGAAAGTTGTATCTATACTAAACATGTACAGATTTTTACTTTTGTCAGTGTTTCAACAATTTCTCACTTAGCAGTTATAGTGTATTGGGCATTAAAGTAATCTACACATCATTTAAAATATGTGGGAGGGTATACACAGGATATGTTTACAATATTATTTTATATTAGGGAAGTATTTGCTGATTTCCAGATGAAATGGACATATATTTTATTGCTTCTATTTTGTTTATTTACATACCATGTATAATTAGAATTTTTGCTAATCACTGATGAAATATTTCAAACCCTGTTTACCACCTTCCTGATCCTGAGGTCTAGAAATAGTGAACATTCACCCATTGGACCAACTCACAGATATTTGGAAGGAATAAGTTAGCTAATATCTCTGGCTAGTGCAGCAGTTCTTAACCTTTCTAATGCTATGACCCTTCAATACAGCTCCTCATGTGTTGACCTCCAATCATATTCTTTTGTAACTTCATAATCATAATTTGCCACTGTTATAAATTTTAGTGCAAATATCTGTGTTTTCTGATGCTCGTAGGTGACCCCTATGAAAAGGTGGTTTGGTCCCTAAGGGGTCGTGACCTCTAGGCTAGTGGGATCACAGAAATTGAAGGTCTTCTTCACTGGGTATTCCTCTCCCCCTTCTCTAGCTCCCAGAAGCCAAGATGAAGGAACAGAGGTGGTGGTATTTTTTTATCTGGTCTACTAAATTCAGAACTACAGCTTTCAGATTCTTGGATGGTAAGAGGAGCCATGTTTGTGTGGAGATTCCTCGTGGGTGGAAGTTCTCTCTATCGTCACAGTTCCAGTTGCAAGTTTGGCAGGCTAGCTTTGATTATGAATTCACTCCAGGGGCAGAGTCCAGTAGCTGCTTCTTGAGACTTCCCAATGCTTTTATAAGCAATCAATTCTCTATGTTAAGTTTGCATTTCTTTAGGAAAAAGTATCCTTTTGTCTTGTACTGAGTTGAATTTCTTCTGGTATGTGAACAAGCAATTAAAGACCTCTGAGTCATGAAGGTCTCCTGCATCTTCTGCACTTTTATTAGTGATGGATATTATCAATTTGAATTTATCCTTTTATTTTCACATCCATTAAATGTGGAAAGATCTATGCTACTCAAAACCCAACTTCAAATCAGATAATGATTTCTCATAATAAAATGTCTTTTTAATCCATAACACTCTGAATTTTAAATAAAAACTAAAGTCAATTTGTATTTGGCTAAGATATAATTCATTGGTTTCCTTAGAAAAGGTCTTAAAAAGTAGATATAAAATTTCAAGTTCTAGATACCCTGTGGAGAGAGAAGAATGTGGTATTATTAAAAATAGAAAAATCCTTAACTGATAGTAACGATGCAATTTCCCCTTTCTGCCTGTACAGACAAAGGCTTTATAAGGTCTGAGTAAGCAGACAGTTCAACAGACATAAAGTTCTCCATGGAAAACTCCTTGGAGCCTATTCAAAGCAAGTGCTGTCTGAGTTTGGTTGAAAAGATGGCTCAAACAACTGCCAGCCATGAAGCAAACCGTACTGGCTTGGAGAAGCCAGACTGACACAGGAAAAGCTCTTGAGGATCACTGGGCTTAAAATACAGTGAGCATGCTCTGTATCCTGGTTTGGTTTCCATAGGGATGGGTGTTTATGGGGGAAGCCTGAGTTCATGTCTTTCTGGCCAAAATAACTGGACTGTTCCATCAGTTAAGCCATCCAGAGTTCAGCAAGCTGGACATTCGTTTTCATAACTTCATGTGAAGTGCTGATAGGATTGACCAGGTGAAAAGCCACAGAGTTTGGGTATTTTTAGAAAGCTGATGATTGTCCTCTGGACTGGTTGATGACATCACCCACATGAAGAAACACTAAGATAGTCTTAGTAATAGTTGACTAGAACAGTAAGAATTGAATTGAGCTTGATGGGTGTTGAGTAAATTAGAATATTTCTACACATACATTTATTATTAATAATTTATTATTATTGTTGTCATTATTTGGTGGTGGTATGTATGTGTGTGTGTGCGTGTGTGTGTGTGTGTGTGTGTGTGCGCGCGCGCGCGCGCGCGCACAGGCATGCACGCTTGTGTTTGTGATTGGCAGTGCCTATGAAGAGGTAGGAAGACAACTCTAGGGAGTTACATCATGCCTTTCATAGCAGGGTCTAGGAATCAAACTCAAGTCAGCAGGTTAGAGTAGCAGGTGATTTTTTACTTCTGAACATTTTTACCTACCCTAGAATATTTCTTAACCCAAACACCTTGTGGTTAGGCACTGATAAGTTGGTTTTTGTTTGTTTGTTTGTTTTTTATGTTAGTTTGTTTGCTCCCCTGCTCAGTAGTCTAGAAAGCAGACTGACAATTTACCAGATCAACATTTTGAACATGTTACGCATTTTGTTATAGAGTAAAAGTGAAAGAAAAAGGCACAAGATTTAGATTTTTTTCCTTCTGATCAGTATATTTTCAATGTACTTTAAATTCTTTTCTAATTAATTTAGCCCAATTAAGATGTTCATTGAACTGGAATCTCTGTAATTTACTGTGCTAGACACTAGTTGTGAACTGTTAAACCCACATACCTGTTTGAGACTGACCATGGTGATGTGGTAGTCGCTGGGCTAGCTCTGAAACAGTACCGCTGCCTAGCATCTCAGGAATGGAAGGGAGGCCAAACCTAATCTCACATAGAGCTTTTTGTCATGCAAACCCTCTTTCCCTCTTAAATCATCTTTTGTAAATATACAAATTCTATGTACATTTCAACTAAATGTTACTTTGTATCTGTTGCCATAGCTCTTTGCACTTAAGCTTTCATAACACATGTAATCTCTTGTATCATTACATGCATGCTTGTCGGACTGGTGATTAAGGGTGAATGAAGGTAATATTAGTTGAACACTGGAGTCAGTGATGGGTACATTGTAGATGATTAATGAATAGTTTTTAATTGTGTGAATGAATGACTTTACGCAAAGTAATTGGTTACACTCAAGCCATTAATCATTCTAGAAAGATTTTTTTATTTTATTTTATTTTATTTTTTACTTACTCACTTTATATTCACTTACTCACTTTCCCCTTCTGGTCACCATCTCCCAAAATCCTTGTCCCATCTCTCCTCCTCTTTTCCTCTGAGTGGGTATGCCCCCTCTCAGTATCCCCCTACCCTGACACGTCAAGTCTCTGTGAGGCTATGAGGCTAGGTGCTTCCTCTCCCATTGAGGCCAGACAAGGCAGCCCAGATAGAAAGTCATATCCCACAAATAGACAACAGCTTTTGGGATAGCCCCCACTCCAGTTGTTTGGGATCCACTTGAAGACCAAGATGCACATCTGCTACCTATGAGCAGGGAGGCCTAGGTCCACCCAATGTATGTTCTTTGGTTGGTGGTTCAGACTCTGAGCTCTCCAGGGTCCAGGTTAGTTTACTCTACTGCTCTTCCTGTGCAGTTCCTATCTTCGTTGGGGCCTACATTCCTTCCTCCTATTCTTCCACAAGAGTCTCCAAGCTCCATCCACTGTTCGGCTGTGTGTCTTTATCTGTCTGAATCAGATGTTCTGTGGAGCCTCTCAGAGGACATCTTGCTCCGTCTGCAAGCATAACAGTATTATTAATAGTCTTAGTTATTATTGTCTGCCCATGGGATGGGTCTCAAGTTGGGCTCATTATTGGCTGGCCACTCTTTCCATCTCTAGAGAGATTCTTACCAATATTCTAGAGTCACAAATCATTCCTTGAAAGATGTTGTCAAAATGTATATAGCAGTCAGTATGTGATCAAGTAGTCTGGACTCCTTAGAACTAGTGTATCACGCCTCAGGAATGCAATGGTAAAACTACAAATATTTTGTGTCTTGAATTTGTTTTTATATCCAGGTTTAATTTAATATTTTATTACTATTTCATATTTTCCAACTTCATACAAAATAACATGTTCTTCTAGATTAAAGATTAATTGTTCCATTATCAACATGCTGTCATCATTATTTGACATACAATTTTATTTGTACTAAAATCTCATTTTGGGGGATCTAGAGAAATGACTCAGTGTTTAAGAGCATTTTCTATTCTTTTAGAAGACTTGAATTTGATTCTTGATATCTTGATCAGATAGCTCACCAACACTTATAATTCTGGCTCTAGAGGGTCCAATACACTATCTGGTCTTTGTGGTGCGCATGTGCACATGTACATGTATGCATATGTGCGAGCATGCATGAGCACAGACATGTACCAATAAAAATAAATCTAAAAGAGACCTTTCATTTCTTAAAAGTATTACTAAGAAACAGTATTTTGAATTGTGTGTATTTGTATAGTGATAAAAATATGACCAAGTCAAAAGTATGTAATGATCAGCTAATCCACATGTTCTTCTGTTTAGACTTAAAATCCAAAGGCTGTAAATCAACATAATGCCTTATCATTTGATTAAAGGGGCTGATACTTCATAAATTGTGGTCAGATTTTGGCTCAGTGGTCAAAACCATAAAACTCCCCAAATTTCAAACATTTTTGATGAAAACAGAGTAAACTATTAGTTAAGGACATGCATGTCTTTGAATTTTACACATAGACTATTTCCAAAGTCAGGTGCACATATATAGGACAATGGAAAAATCTGCCCCAGAACAGGTAATTGTATATTCACATATGTATAAGTGGCTAAGGGTAAGGCACATCAGACATATATACCTTCAAGCAGTCTTTGCATATACATGACTTTGCCGGGAAGGATATTGGCCAATAGTTAAGTGTCCTTTATTAACTCCAAAAGACTCACAAAACAAAACAGAGGTCACCATGACCAAGTCTCCAACACCTGCTCTGGAACCACAGGGAGGTGGGATGGGGCTGACATCCAGCAAATCCATGAGGATCATGACTCACTGAAATGGAAACATGGCTATGTTAGCACGAAGAAAAACCACTTTCACTTATTAAAATGTGAGCACTTTTTAAAAAATTATTTTATTAGATATTTTCTTCAATTACATTTAAAATGCTATCCCAAATGTCCCCTATATCCTCCCCCCACCCTACTCCCCTACCCACCTACTCCCACTTCTTGGACCTGGCGTTCCCCTCTATGGGGCATATAAAGTTTGCAAGACCAAGGGGCCTCTCTTCCCACTGATGGCTGAATACACCATTTTCTGCTACATATGCAGCTAGAGACATGAGCTCTGGGGTTACTGGTTAGTTCATATTGTTGTTCCACCTATAGGGTTGCAGACCCCTTCAGCTCCTTGGGTACTTTCTCTAGCTCCTCCATTGGGACCCCTGTGTGAGCAT